>NC_142778.1:18422500-18722500 GCF_988280905.1 Pimephales promelas
GGTGAAGATTAAGAGATTATGAAAATATTGTGAATTTAAATGCATTGAAAGGCATGAACAAACACTGCTGCTGCAGTGAAAGTTTGAGAAGGCAGCTGAAAGAAAATGTCTGACTGTATCAATGCAAGTGAATCAACTGGATTTAAATGATAATTTATATTGGTTCACAAAGAGCTCAAAAGAGAACATGCAAGCTTTTTATATATTAAAACTTGTGTCTGTGTATATATACACACACCCAAAGGATGATTAGGAACACCTGTTCAATTTCTCATTAATGGAATTATCTAATCGACCAATCACATGGCAGTTGCTTCAATGCATTTAGGGGTGTAGTCCAGGTCAAGACAATCTCCTGAACTCCAAACTGAATGTCAGAATGGGAAAGAAAGTTGATTTTCAGCACGGCATGGTTGTTAGTGCCAGACCGGCCAGTCTGAGTAAACAAATAGGAAAAAGAGGCTACAATTTGCAAGAGCTCACCAAAATTGGACAGTTGAAGACTGGGAAAATGTTGCCGGGTCAAATTCAGATGGTAGAGTCAGAGAAGATGGATCTATCATGCCTTGTTACCACTGTGCAGGCTGGTGGTGGTGGTGTAATGGTGTGGGGGATGTTTTCTTGGCACACTTTAGGCCGCATAGTGCCAATTGGGCATCGTTTAAAGGCCATGGCCTACCTGAGCATTGCTTCTGACCATGTCCATCCCTTTATGGCCACCATGTACCCATCTTCTGGTGGCTACTTCCAGCAGGATAATGCACCATGTCACAAAGCTCGAATCATTTGAAATTGGTTTCTTGAACATGACAATGAGTTCACTGTACTAAAATGGCCCTCACAGTCAACAGATCTCAACCCAATAGAGCATCTTTGGGATGTGGTGGAACGGGAGCTTCGTGCCTTGGATGTGCATCCCACAAATCTCCATCAACAGCAAGATGCTATTCTATCAATAAGGGCCAACATTTCTAAAGAATGCTTTCAGCACCTTAAAATTAAAGCCACGTAAAATTAAGGCAGTTCTAAAGGTCAAAGGGGGTCAAATACAGTATTAGTATGGCGTTCCTAATAATCATTTAGGTGTGTATATATATATTTTTTTACAAATAACCCTAATGAATTAATAACTTAGCTACCGATTACTCTATTCCCAAGTATAGCTTTTTTCCCTCCACTTGTGGATGTCACTAAAAGTTTCCAAAAGCAAGTTTGGTAAGATTTAGCATATTTCATAAATTAAGGTAAAAAGCAATACCTTGGTGACAAATTTGTCCACAGTCAGAAATCTGCAATATCTGAAAATATTTGCTATCCCATCCCTCACACACACTGGAAATGAGGAGAATCCATGACGCAGCTGTCTCCATCCACCAGCTGTCCAGCTCCTCCCTCATGAAGCCCAATACTCAGAGGTGCCCATCGCCATGACAACGTGCTGAATAATGCACGCCTGCACGGCATGCTGGGAGTGAAACGCTCCAGCGGAGCACACACATACTTCTCTGTCTTCTGCCTTTGAGTTCACTTTTCAAAGGGGCTCTATCACACATTTGTAGCAGTTTATTCTTTCCTTGAAGTCCACTTATGCAGCAGTTTCTTTTACAAAAAAATACAATATCCAATCCATGAGTATCTTTTTGTTTCCCAGTAAAATAAAAATACTAATAATATATATATATATATATATATATATATATATATATATATATTTAAAAACAGAGAATTTAACTTGAATATCTGCCAATGCCACAAAGAAAAATAAACTTAAAGCTGCAGTCTGTAGTTTTCCCTCTTTGTCGCCATCTCAGTTTGAAATCTGCAATTGCAGTAATTAGCGGAATAATCAACTTTAGGAGACTGTGCAGCTGTCAGTCACTGCGCCGGTGTGAATACTGTCATTCAGAATCACAGATTTTTATTGGAAGTATGACCAACTTAATCATTTTCACTGGAAAATGTAATCTGAACAAGTAACATCAACTTTTGTTCTGACCAGCTAAGGGAAAAAGAGCATTGGAGTAAATCACACTAATTAAATCGAATGATCGCTTAGTATAATTTGCATGGTTTGACATGATATGATTTGTTCCCAAACTGTTAAAACATCAGCATTGTGTGACTATTTAATGCCCTTCAGATATTATTACGGGTGAATCTCCAGTTGTCACTGGTGATTGTCGTTTGAACATTTCTGGATCCGCCATCAAATTAAGTTTAATTACATTAAGTGCTGAGAGAAAAGGCCATGAATCTCCACCTCCAGCATTCTCACACATACACACAATATAGCTTATAGGGGTACGCCAAAATATAGATATGGCGATATCTCATGATATTTACTCCTGCGATCGATTCTCGATGCGCTCTTGCCAAATATCGATCTTAAAAGCCATTATAAAACACTCTATTCAATATTCCTTGATGAGACCTTCCTCCAGAAGTTGATAGGGGGCGCATGTTGCGAGTTTGGCTGTTGTGGGCTTACGTACAGTAAACACTACACACACACTTGAAAATGGCAGAGTCAAGCGAGGAAAGTAGAAGTGAGAGCAAGAAGTTAAAGGACGCTCCAGTAACATTTACTGGAGACTCACTTTGGATTTTATAGCAGTGCGGACGGGGCAAAGCTAGAAAAGGACTACGCAATATGCAAGAACTGCTTTGCAAATGTCCCCTACACGTGGCATCACCCGGAGCTCTGTGAGAAAGCCGTGGTTGGTGCTGGCTCGAAGCCGACACATCCCGGCATAAACACTTGGTAAAGCTACCACCTTGTTCAACGAGGACAAAGTCAATCACAAATGGTATCGGTTGCACTTAATAGTGTCACTGTTCATGTTTATGAAGGACAATCATATAGTATTGTTTACACTGAATCTGTCCTCAGTCTTACAGTTATTTTGCACCCAAATGGTTTCACCGTTTGTCGAATATAAAGTATTACTACTGATTGCAGCAATGTTGCACTAAAATAGTGTCTGTGACTGTTTTGTTGCAACTGATAAGAGAAAAGTTGTTTTTGTGTTTCATCCAAAAAAATAAATGGAGATTCATTTTGCTAATTAAAAAAAAATATTTCTTAAAACATGATATATTGTGAGTTATTACTGATAATATATTGATTATCTCAGTATCGCCATATCGTGAACAATGCACAGTGGTGGAGGAAGTACTGAATCTCAGTACTTAAGTAAAAGTACAAATAACCAGATAAATATTTACTTTAGTAAAAGTAGAAGTAACACAATGACTACCATACTTAAGTAAAAAGTAAAAAGTACTGTATTTTAAATGTACTTTAAGTATTAAAAGTAAAAGTACTTGCATAACAATTTATTATCTTAATGTCTATTTTCTAATGATTAATAAAACATTTAATTCTAACTCATTCAACCTAATTATAGCCTACTCCTATAATGATGTTCAATAATGATGGAAAAAAATGTCACCATTTCTGAAACAAGCTTGCAATTAGGCAATATCATGCTTATCCTTACTATATGTTAATAACTATGTTTGGCAGTAAACGCGATTCATTTATGGTGTAATTCTGAACCTCTTGGCTTGCCATAATCCTAAACAAACCAAACATATATTACACACGGTGTGTTTCCTATGCATGTAAAAACAAATTTTCACGTATGAGTTGCTGTTGCACGATAAACACACTGCGTGCGAGACGCATTTAGTGTGACCGGGTTGATATACTGTATCTATGGCAACCAAACGTCACTGGTAAGACAAACGTGCAACGAACGGACGGTCAGATTACGTTTTGGCCGGGGAAAAACTGATCAGAAAATGTAACGAAAATGTAACAGAAGTGGTAGAAATGTAGTGGAGTAGAAAGTATAATAATTGCTGCAAAATGTAACGAAGTAAAAGTAAAAAGTATGCACTATTTATTGTACTTAAGTAAAGTAAAGATACGTGAAAAATGTACTTAAGTAAAGTAACGAAGTATTTGTACTTCGTTACATTCCACCACTGACAATGCATCGCATATCGTATCGTGAAGTACCCAGCGATTCCCAGTCCTAATAGCTAATACTATTCGGGACCCCTTCTTTATGTGTACAGATATGCTCGAATTCACGGGGAAATCCACCAGTACTACTGGAATTAAAAACATTATTACAAGCTTACCTCTTTGAATCAAGCTAAGGCAAGCAGATAGTTTTGAACACTGGCTGGTTATGTACTTGCTCAAATTTATTTTGGATAATTTTTAACCCAAAAAAGTTAAGGACTGAAGCTTTCAACTAAACATGTGACTTGTGAAAATCAACCAAACTTCAAGAAACCGTGTGGGCCCATTCTGAATGTTCCTCAAAGAATTGTGCATGTGTTCTCTTATAGACTCTTATAGTCATATCAGAGCACATAGAGTGGGTGGAGTTTGTTTTATGGTTTATATTGTAGGGGTGTGAAAATGAAGTTCATATTTAAAGGATTCTGCTGGAATAGCAGAGTGATGACAGAATACAGTCATCTCTAAAATAAGAAACAAGAGGCTTGGGACTCATCATACAGAACTTAACACAGTTTAGAGGAACAACTCAAGACATTTATGAACTTCCTGTATCTGTCAACCACTGCTTGAGAGGTCAAGAGTGAATCAGACTCATCATGAGACTCTCATCCAGGTATTTTCCATTCCAAACAATGACTGATACACAAAGCAGCTCTGTGATGATGACATTATGCGATGTGAAACAGGTGTAAAAGAATGAGTCACAAGTTCATTCTTGCCATCTACTCCCCACACAGGCCGTTATCTTCTAAGGCAGCATCCTAACAAGATCTCAGATTGATTTGACACACTATTTAGTAATGAGAATTTGGCTAAAATAAGCTATAGCTGTAAGTCACCATAAAAGAAAAAATGACAAATCTTATATTTTTTTTTGTATGGAATATTGCAGTATATAGAGCAGCACTGTTCTGGATAAATTGAGAATCACGATTCTGAACAACTAAACAAAATATCTAATTTACTAGAAGATCTGACAAAATGATAATTGCTACAGTCTATTTAAAATGCTTAATTAACTTGAATGAATGAATGAATGATTCAATGACTCACAAATAAATACGGCTTGTAACTTGTTTCATTACTGGATGAATCATTGTTTTGAACGAATCGAATAACACACTGTCTTATGAATGCCAGAGCGTTGCTATCCAGTTGCTAAGGTTTTTTAAGTAGTTCCTAGCATGTTGCTATGGAGTTGCTAAGCTGTCCCAAAAGAATTTTTAGCATGACGCTATACAGTTGCTAAAATGTTCTGAGCGGTTTCTAGCATGTTGCTATCCGGTTGCTATGGTGTTTTAAGCACTGTTAGGGTGTTCTGTGTGGTTTCTTTCTGTCCTGAGCATGACAATTCAAAGCCATTGTGCCATACAGTACAAGCTGAGCAGGAAAAAGGGTGAGGAAGAGTTGGATCGGGGTTAAATAAATGGAGTTGGAAGAGGAAAAGCGGACAGAGATGCCGTGGCTCATTTCTTCTGAGCTCATTCGGGGGACTTGTGTTGAGATGATAACGTACAGTGACAGGCATTGCATAACAATAAAAAAGGCAGGGGGAAAATGGGCCACAGGAACGCAAATTCAAAACCTGCACGCATGCTGCCTAAACTCACTGAACCTTCAAAAGGTACGCAGGGACTGAACTTGCAGTAAATTAGGTTATAAAATTCTGAATCCGGCATCCAGCTCTTGTTATACACCACATGAGCAAAGTCCATCTTAATATGAATACGCAAACTACATAATGGGAGCAACATGGATGTCAGTGCAGTAGTGTTTCGTTGTATTGACATCATTTCAGCTTAGTTTCATAATCAGAATACAATGAACTATTTCAAAAGATCAAGGGAAATCTTTCTGCTAATTATATGAGACTTTTAAGCAGTCACATGAAAATCACTACGCCAAGCAGGCATCTGACCGGTGACACTAAAGGAACGAGCCCACTACTGACTCCTACACTCTTCCCGTGCAATGCTTCTTTTTTTATGGGACGTGACCTTAAGATTAAACCCTTTTTATTCGCTTTCCTGCAACGATACAGAGTAGCAGCATTGTCCGCCGCTGTAAGGCTAACACAATCTGCATTCTTGCTTTTGTTCACAACAGAATAGATAAAAAAGAATATTCCCACATGCTTCTTTCATCAGTAGAACCTTCTTATTTTTACTCTAACTTGTTTCTTCCATTGTTTTTCTACAATTTAAAAAAGATCACCACATGTAAGCTCAGAAAGATTATTTTTGAAAAGAAATTATTTTATTCAGCAAGAACAGCATGAACTTTAAACCCTTGCTTCATTTTAGCAAATTAGCCCCGCCTCCACTCACACCACACTCACACACTCACTCTCAGAGATCCACTCGGCCAACTAACTGAGGTAAACGCTGCACAATGGTATCACTCTATAACGGTAATAAATATATTTAGTCTTTTGCTTGACAGTCTATGTTGTCAAACAGCTAATAATGTTACGCAAACCATGTTCCGGTTCGCCTGCGTTCTAACAATCAACAGAAATGCTTTGAACAACTCACAAAATTCGCATTTAGGAGATATAACCATTCAAAGTTTACGTCTCTCACTTCCCCCAATAAGGATCAACAATTTAAATGACATCACTCTCCACTTCAGTTTCTCATCAGATTTCCTGTCCAATCAAATGCTCTCTAGAATCTAAACCATCCCACCCACTACATTATAAAGCTGACACAGCTGAGACCAAGGGGGTAATCCAACAGCCGGAAACTGAAGTCTACCCGGGCACCGCCATTGGCTACCAAGCCTTCACCTGCTGTTAGCATTGCATTGACTCCCATTCATTTTGGCGTCACTTTGACAGTGAATAACTTTACATCTGAGGTGTTTAAAGACTCCATTTGTCTGTTGTTTATTTCTAAAGAAACACATCAATGTATAAACATTTTGGCCCTGTAGAAGCAGTTTTTGTAAAAATAGGCTGACAATTGTGTCAAAACACACGACTGTCGCACAATCGAGAAATTACCGTAGAAGCTTGTGCGCAATCGGGGGGACATGGAGGCATAAAGTCAAGGGAGAATCCCATAGAGAGTTGTAAAGTTGCTCCTGCTGCTAGCTCATGGACAGCGAATACTCGCGCTCTCCGGCTCTGCAAGATTTGGAAGGGAATGATTCAGATTCCGTTTGGCACAGCTACTAGAGGTCGTACAACTGTCGATCAGTTTGCACACGTCACATTTACGTCCTCAAGCTCAGTTTGAGCCTGCTGACTTCACTTTTCTCCATTGAAATCTATGAGGTCGCTGTGTCCATTTCTTTTAATGTCTATGGCTGAGACTGAAATTGGTAACTTGTTTACAATTACTATTTTCTATATGGTGAATGGCATATAATGCACTATAGGAGATAGGGAACGATTCAGACAGTGTAAATATGCTTTACATTTGGGGCGAATGAAGTCTAGTTTCACGACAGCACAGGGCAGAGTCATCTTATCGAGTTGGCACAGACCACAAAACGAATCGTATACGTTTGAAATCTATATGGAGGAGATTAGGAGGAGAAGTGGTTAGACGGACTTCGCATTAGAAACAGCACTGACAAGTAGAAAAGATTACACTGGTGCTATGTACTGCATGCACCAACATAAATTACACACTTTTTTAAACTACACATCCTCAGCACGGTTACATTCACTGTTTTGAAATAGTAAAAGTTTCATAGTAAATTTTAAATGGGAATTTATTAGACTATGGCTGTCATAAGCTGTCATATGCGGCTTTTACCGAGCTCAAAAGCTCTGGCAAAATTGTGATATTAATGAAGCCCATTTTTAAAAGGGGAGGAGCAGCTCAATATGTCCTGCTTAAGTGGAAAATACATTAACACATTGAATAATGCTGCGTGTTTCAGGGCACTTGAAAATAAACTCAAAAAGAAAATAGTCACTTTAAATTGTTATATTTCACATCACAATATTACAGTTTTTACTTCAATTTGATCAAATACATGCAGCCTTGGTGAGCATAAGGATGCGTTTACTTGACAATGATGTACTAAAAACGGAAAAGTTTTCCCGCGTACAGACATAACATTGTCAGATCGATTACCGTACACACAGATTTACAAAAAGTAAGAAAAACGCTGTATTATGCTGCCAGGCCTGTAGTTGACGATATCACTTTGTAAAGAATCACAACGTGCCTAATAGAATAAAAACGTTATACGCATGCGCATGACATCACCGTTTTCACAAATTCGCATTTTTGTAGTTTACATTTTTAAATCGTTTTTAAAAACTTGCACTTTGAAACCTGTTTTTAAATTATATGTTTCAAGGCCCCCAAAACACTGTTGTCGTGTAAATGAACGGACAAAACGCATAAAATGTTTTCCGTTTTAAGTTTAAAACAGTGTCGTGTAAACGGCTCCATAAAGACATTCCGTACTGACCCCGAACTTTTGAAAGATATACTGTACATCCTAAATAATAAAAAGAGGTATTAAAAACATTTATAGCAACTTATTAATTAACTTAATTAGCTTTCAATTTTCACAACCATGAACCTAATACCCTAGCATAATGGTGACGAATTTTGCACTGGTAAGCGGCATTTACACTTTCTGCAAAAGTCTACAACATAAAATCAAGTTGGTTTTTGCACATGGTGTAGAAATTTTCACTTTAGAAACTTTCTGTGGATGCATGCACAAATTTTGATTTGGTATATAAATCTCATAATTATATCCAAATTGCACAACTATCTTATTTGACCTTTATTGCTCTGAAACGGATTGTAATGAAAAATTTCCACATCATCCTCCCACCATAACAAGTTTCCCAAAGAAGTGAACTAAAAACAGAAAAAACACATTTACTGATTCTAGAAATCTCTTGCTTATCATTTGTTCTAACTAACAGTAAAATGCCTTTGAAAAGCTGGTCAGATCCAAAAGTACAGTCACATTCACTCACATTAACAATGAGAATGAAGTCACAGCAGTGCTTCAAGGCCAAATGCACATCTGTGAAGGGTGGTTGGGGTGTTTTTTGTCCCATGTTTTGGGATGATAAACAGGGTGTTACTGAAACCATATGGTGATGTGTGGCCCAAGGGTGTGCTCACTTCTGAATCAGCGACCCCCACTTCACACTGATAGCTCCCCAACCCGAATAAATGAATAGGTTTGATACTATCTACAGATCTGCAGACGCTGGTACTTCATGCATGCGCGTTCAAGCAAAAAATATTTACATCACACCAAGACAAAATTAGACTGGATGAGCACTTCAACTCACTCAAAACACGCAACACAATGATGCCATCTTCTCACTGCTAAAAATACTCTTTAAACAATGACGACAACGATGTGAGAATGAAAACCCTGTGCTCCACAAACTAGAAGCGAGACCGCAAAAGCCAAATTAGTTGATTGACATTTTGGTTCAGAAGTGAAACATTGTAATGATTGATTTGTGCTGTTTGCCACTTCCTTGTTACCTTTAAAGTGCATACGTACGAGAGCTTCTTCTACAGGCCTTTTACAGATATCAGGCCTTGGTGTAATATCCCGGAAGAAACACACGCTTGACTTAACTGCTTTAAGGACTTTACTGATACATGTGACCCCATTCAGTCCAAAGTGAGCTGAACCATTCCTCTTATCTTACACGTACAATATTATGTCAAACAGATCCACCAAATATACTGAAACACAACTGCAATAAAACCACACAACACACATAACCCTAAAGATTTCATTCTGAATTTATGCTTTTAATTAAAACATATGCTTCAGCATATTAAGAGCCTGTATATTTTACTAACCTGATGTAGTTCGATCAATAACAAGATTCATGGCTTTTTAGAAATCCTGAAAGAATGCTAATGGTATTTAAATCATAATTTGGAAACGATCCAAGGGATCCAATAAGAATCCAACACCCACTGGTGAACCTGAGATTCCCAATTTTGGTTCATCCAGAGCTGAATCCTTTCGGATTCGTGGATCTTCTTACTAAAATCTTTATAGAATCTTTTCCAAAATATAACATACATTCCATCAGCAATCTTGTGTTATTTTTGGACGATGGACTTCTCACTTGTCCAGTCTCTGAACACAGTCATGAGCTGCTTACACGCCCAGCAGTGTAAACAGTGCGTGAGCATATCAGACTGTTGGACAACTAGGCCCTTATTTTTTTTTACATGTATATTGTACGATTTTATCCAAAGCGACTTACAAATGAGAAACATAAGAAACTCATCAGAGCCAACAATATAGTGTTTTAAATATAATGCATAAAGTAACCCATAAATGAGAACACACAATGATTTTAACAATAATTGTGTAATATTTATAGTTACTATTCATTATTATTATGTACATACTGAACTTATATTTTAGATTTAATTACATTAAACAGCTATGTTTTTTATTATTACATATTGTATAGCCCATGTAAAACACACACAAAAACAGAAAATACATATTGATATAAATTACACAGACATTATTGATATTTACACTAAATAGTTATATTAAATATATAATGTTGATGCAATTATAAATTAATATTGTTTAATGTTTATATTGCAATTGCTTCTAAAATAATATGTTGAGAAAATAAATATCACACAAATATTGGTATTATTATGATTATTATTATCCAACATGCATATATTTGGATGTTGTTAGATTGAATATAAGGCAAGCATACCTTCTGCTGCTGGAGGCACATGTAACTAAAGCAGAGATCAGACGGTGTTATTTGATCTCAAACCACATAAACGAGAAGAACAATCACTATAATCCGAGCAATTCCTGCTGATAAACCCACATCCTTGTGCTGTCTGAAATGAATGAGCAGCGCTTTCTCTGTCTGTTCTCCACAGACACGCGCCCCACGCCGAAAGCGCGTCTCCGCGTCACGCAAGATCCCGGTGAACGCGACACGCGTGACAGCAGTAAAGAACAACCGGCACTCACCTCTGTCCAAAGACACGACTGTGATTTTCCCCGAGCAGACTCTCCCTCGCTCTTTCACGCATTCAGTGTCTCCCCGCGCTCATTTGCTCCAGTCTTCTTCTCCTGTCTGTATTTTCTGTCTGTCTCACTGCTGTAAAGACACACACAAACCTGCTGCGCGAAGCGCCGCCCACGCGCGATCCCAGTGGTCATTAGTTCCCCACGCAGCGCTGCGCTCACGAGACGCGTCACCTGCACCAGTGGAGGAAGAACATGCAATATTAAACACACCACATGTGTGCTGGAGGATGAGCTGATCTCATCATACAAACTCGAGATATTTGGATATGAAATAGAAAAGATGTGACCGATAGATAGATAGATAGATAGATAGATAGATAGATAGATAGATAGATAGATAGATAGATAGATAGATAGATAGATAGATAGATAGATAGATAGATAGATAGATAGATAGATAGATAGATAGATAGATAGATAGATAGATAGATAGATAGATAGATAGATAGATAGATAGATAGATAGATAGATAGATAGATAGATAGATAGATCTTTAGCCTATGGGATTGTCTAAAAATGTCTAAACGTGGTATGCACTCAGTTTAGACAAAGTATTACATGTAAGGCTATGAGTTAATTTTGGCTTGAACACAGATTTGTTGTTGGCTTTCCTCTCTATGATGTCATGCGAAACCCCATTATTAAGTATTTCAGCGCCCTCTGCAGGTAACAGTTAACAAGCTACTAGTCAAAACAAGGTGAACTCTGTGCACCTACATGTTTAGTAAATAGGGGTGTCTTATTATATTGTTATAGATAATGTATGCAATATCATACAATTAAACTAATCAAAATAGCCAAATTAACTATTTAGATTTATTAGCATTTATGATGAATCATGAAAACTGTTGGTTGGTTTGGTTCTTCATCTTTATTTGTGTATTTAACTGTTTTAATTTATTTCAATATTTTTAAGGCATAAATAACAAACAAAACCCATATAGCTAAAGTCTCTCATCTGGCGCATGCAGACTTTTTCAGTTTTGCCCCTGATCATCATCAGTCTCGTTGACTCAAAAATATGTTCCAATATGACTTTACTCTCACCACCGGCATCACTCTGGAAAGCCATGGGTTCATTTACATTATTAGTCACACATTAGTTTGGGATTTTTTTTAGTATATTTAAATCTTTTTAAATGTAATAAAATATAATAAAGAATGTTGCCGATATATTTCTTTATATTAGGCCTACATTATATTAAAAAAATTATGTTATATTACATTATATTATATTTATCACAGTTCCTTTGCAGACTGTCATTGCATTTAAAAAATTCTTGTGTTACTAAATTTAAATTTAAGAGTTTTTGTGTAGTTATTTAGACCTCAAATGTGACTAATATAAAATAATATAAAATGTTACAATCTGTTTGACTGAAATGTTTGCCTGTTTTTATTTCTTTTTGTCTTTTATAATGGCTAATGTTAATTTACATATTGTTTTTCAATAAATATTATACCGAGTCGTGTTATGGACATATGGACTTCAGTGAAAGTTACATTATTACGCCATTAGATGGCGGCAAAGACTGTTTTTATAAGTGAGTCAGAACCAAGTTGTTTTAATGGGAAGGGCAAAGACGAACATTTCGTTTTCCTCAGTGGACACTCTAACTGCTTTTTTTTGGGATATAATATTATGGATATCAACCTGAAAATAGTGGTGGGTAGATTAAGGCTTCGTAAAGCAATGAAACAGTTGAAGCAAATCCGACACCTGTCTCCACGGTGACAATTAGTGGTCACTTGCAGGTGTTGATCTGAAACAACCTTGAAAACGAGCCATACAAATGTGTTTTGTTTTTTTAATATTGTATTTTTCTAATATGTGAAGCTTGTAAAATGTTATTTTTGTCATCAAATTAGGCTAATATTAATTAAAAGAAATCAACCACAATGTCTCATTATTTTTTATAGATTTTTATTAAAAAAAAAACATTGATTTCTCTGCTCTCTGCTGTCGAAGGACTTTAGCATAGGCTACTTCTTTTTTTTTACAGATAATTTCTCCAGCCTTTGAAAAAAAAAATCCTCTCGTAATACAGTTATAAATCTGCAGGTCATTTAAAATATATGAAAGGAAAGGCATTCGAGTACACACTTATGTGTGTGTGAGGGGAAAACAGGGGTAGTAGAAAACTTCGGTTTTTGTTTCTATCTATCTCCATATTGAACTGTTTTATGTGCTTACTGTACCCGTATGATTGTATAATTATGGAAACATGTTCATGAACAATATAAGTTATTACTTTGTATAGCAGTGTTTCCCAACCCTGTTCCTGGCGGCACACCAAGGAATGTGTGTTTTCTTTGTCTCCCTAATCAAACACACCCGATTCAACCCATCAGCTCATTAACCCACCTGATTATTAGCTGATGGGTTGAATCAGGTGTGTTTGATAAGGGAGACAAAGAATACACGCAGTGTTGGTGTGCCGCCAGGAACAGGGTTGGGAAACACTGTTGGACCCGTTTGAGCCCTAGAGCAGACCGGAGATCTCTCAGTTTGTTGAAAGCTTCCCGATGTTGACTCTCGTCTTATTTCGACGACTGGCACTGGACAGACAGAAGTTGTATTTTCTTTGTCTCACGTGGCGTTTGCGTTGTGGTTTGGAATGAACTACAAGCCGGTCTCTTTGGGGCTGTTTACACCTGGCCACAATGTGTTTTCTCAGATCGGATAGCAATCTGATTTATCAAAACGATTTCATTACACCGCTCACATAAATTTGTTTTTGCAAAACGGATATAATCCAGACTGATCTCATGAAGTAGCGTGTGTATGCCACGCCAATTCTTATTTCCATTTTTGCCGTGCTATCAAGACGCATAATCGCCTTTCAGCGTGTTTATGAACGCCGTTGACCTTACGTTATATAAATATATGACTTACCTCAACCCCGTCCCTAAACCTAACCGTCACTGGGGTTAATGGCATTTATCACTGTTCCCTCACCATCCTAGGGAAAAAAAAGATATGACTTACCTCAACCCCATCCCTAAACTTAACCGTCACTGGGGTTAATGGCATTTATGACTGGAGATTTGACTGCGTGTACAGACACGCGGAATGACTCGGTTATTAATGGCGTAGACATACACGCGGATAGCTCAAAATGCGTAGAGATAACACGCCACCTGACTCAAAAGTCATGATGTCATGTTGTATAATCTGATCTTCAATTCCCGCGCTATATAGTAGGGGTGTGCAAAAAAATCGATTCACATTTGAATCGCGATTCAATCTTTACCGATTCAGAATCGATTCATAGAATTCCAAAAATCTATTCATATAGGCTATATTTTTTAATGGCGTGCAGGGGCGGAGTGGCAATCGGGTGAGTTGGGACTTTTACCGGTGGTCCGGTAGTGTTTCTATAGTTTCGAGGCTGCGAGGGCCGGTCTGATATAGTTATTGCAAGTTCTTGCCGCCCGCTGGTCAAACTGTGCAGCCACTCAGCTCAACCCGTAAATAAATGCATCGATCCGCAGATCTTATGTTTGAGTTCTGTAGATCTTTTGCCAAGCGTGTCTGTAGATCTTTTGCTCAGCTGCTCATCTGAGGTGATGCGCGTCGTCATATATGACTAAAATAACATGACAACCTATAGCCTGCTTTCAACAACCAGATGCATTTACACTTGTCCAGTTTTGTCTGGAATACGGCCCAGACCACGTCCTCAAGTGATTTGAGCAATCGATTCAAATCCGTCTCGAATGCATTTCGGAGGGCAACCTGGTCTTTTCACGATCGAATAAGCTATCCGATCACAGAAAACGCATGAAGTGACCAGGTGTAGGCTAAACAGCTCCTTTGAATCCATCTTCTACTTTTGTGGAAAGTTGACTAAAGTTGTGTCGCTCGAGTTGTCTTCTCTGATACGGAGAATGGTGGCGAATACACTACCTGCAAGACAGGCACATAGCCAGGCGAGCGTGAACGCGCATGACGTCACTGCCAGTCTCAGATTCGAGCCCGAATCCCTCTTATTTATCTTAGGCTCATTCAGCCCATCAGGCGATTGTTTAAGCATGTATGGGTTAGAAAACGGCTATTTTTAACATGAAATGTTGCGCAATGCACCTTTAAGTCTTAGCCTACTTACAGGTTGTGGCCCAACAACTGCTGCCTCTGGTTTTAAAGTTGGAACTGCTTCATGTTTTAGTAACAGTTTCTTGTTGAAGCCGGGATTGAATTCGTGGAGATTCTGGAAGCTGTCTTCCGTAAAATGCGCAGCACAGAGAGCAAGATTACGATCGTCATTTTCAGGAACATAATCAAAAATAAATTGTATCCATTGTTGACGAAGTACAGCGTCCGTGGGAAGCTCGAACACAGAAGACTTGTCAGCTGGGTGAACACAACACACTCGATGAACCGCAGAAATATGGCCACGCCCTTTTTTGCATATTCCGGAGGGAGGGGTTGATGCAAATGTATGGGTTAGTGACGTCTAAAACTCAGCTGTAGTCCCAATCAAGTCGTTTTTGTAGGCAATATACTTCCTGATTTTTAAAGACGATATCTCTGCTTACACTAAACTTTCAGCGCTGTAACTTTGCAGATACTTGTAACGGTCACCAGGTGGAGTGCCCTTGAGAGTCACCAGAGGGCACTCCACACCAGATGTTCATGTTTCACTCACAAACTACATTTCCCAGAACTCACTGCCCGGACTCCTCATCACTGATCAAATTCACCTGTACCTCATACATTGATTGCATTCACCTGTGTCTCATCCTGTTAGTCTGTCTAAATACCTTGTGTTCACATTCACTGTTTGCGAAGTCTTGTTGTACTGTGTGTCTGCATTTCTGAGCGTTTTCCGTGTTTGTTTTCTGGTTTTTGATTTTGGATTGTTCTTGGACTCTGGTTATTGCTGCCTGCCCTGACCTCTGCCTGTTTTTTGGATTCCCACTGTGTTTCCTCCATTGCCCTGTCTGCTGATTCTCGACCCTGCCTGTACGACTAATCTTAATAAAGCTGCATTTGGATCTTCATCTCCAAGTCTCTGAGCAGTTCATTACACTAAGTATGCGTCAAAACTGGCGCCATCTTTTGAAAAGTCTTGTCATAGAAAGTAGCTAGGTAATGCTGCTGCTGTCTCCGCCTGTACTTCAAATTCATGGATTTTAGAGCAGCGTATGGATGTTCACACAAACGAAATCTTAACTAGGAAGAATGTTTAAAATATCTTTTTTTTATTAAAATTTTCTCTGGACTTAATGATGAATACATGTCTGACCATTGGAACGAACCAAAAAACTAGAAAATCGCATTCATGAGGATTTACAGTGATTTTATTTCAGTAAGACCTTATGTCTAGATTGACGCTTATGCATTAAAGAGCAGGGGCTCCCCTGTTCCATGATGGTGGCTCTAACTGCCGTAGCCAATGCGACTTCTAGTGTATCTATGGGTAGAGGCTGAATGCCTCCTACTTAGGAACCTGTTAGAAGGTTTTGGCGATGGGGCGGGTGCATCGGAGGACAAATTGGCGCTAACCTCTCGAAGAGCTGCAGGTGAATTGGTGTAGCTTTCCTGAAGGGCCTTCATTAATGATATTGCATAACCTGCAGACATTATAATAATAATACTGTTGAAAGATCACTGCCACTGATCACAGATGTCTCGTGCACCATCTCAAAATATGATAGAACCACATGGGCATCTTTTGTGAAGCGCGGAGACCGCACGCAGTAGGCCTACTTCTCCATCCAATCAGTTCTCCATGATGTCTCGCGGTTTCCATTGTGATTGTAATGCAGCGCCGCTAAGAGAAGCCTACAATATAACTCATTTGACATTTTTTTTGAAACTTGGTGTATGTATGACAAAATACTACACTAGGCATGATAATAGGTACTATTATTACGATAAAAGGCATAATAATTGGCAGTATAATTCCATTGGATAGCACTTGACCAGCTGTATCCCAAGGTATGAAAACCCTGTGTGCTTGGGCGCGAAGTGCAAGATGAGGGAGTGGTAAGCCTCAAGGGAGAAGGTCTGGTGCTGTGGAGAAAGCTGTCGAACATCTTTCAGTAAGGCAGTCCTCATGATTATGTTCTCCAACTTTACTGCTGCCAATGAGCCTGCAAAGTCCAAGACAGGTAGGCAGGGAGGCAGACAGACACACAGATGGAAAATGTATAAATAGACAAGAAGATAGACAAACTAAATTATTTTTTTTTAAATGGAAACACATGAAATTGCCCTGCATATGAATTATAGCAAACAGTTAACAGAATGTTATGAGATTACAGGGAATTAAAAATGAATTTAATCACAAAGGTCACATGTCAAAGCATCCAGACAATCACTCAGACAGCAAATACAAAAAAAAACTGTAGAGCGTGCATAATACCACATACTGTGTGTACTGTACCTGGGTCCAGCCACTCTTTGTTGCGCTGATTCACGTCTAGAGGGCCATGGGAACAACTGGAGAAAGCAGGGGTGTCATGGTCATGGAAGTCCTGGATGTGGTTGACTAAACTTCTCCATTTGACCATTGTCGTCGTCCATGACCGCTGGTTTGCCGTCTGGGGTTGAGGCTGCAGTGTCCAATAGAAGTGATTGATTCACTATAGCAGGCCTCCACAACTGTAGTTGGTCACACTCTTTTGAAGCTGCAACCAAGGCCTTCCCCAGACCTGTTTTAGAAAAAATGGTATTAATTGATATGCACTAACAAAAACTGCTTCAAGGTTCCAACAATGGATGCATGTTTTTGGCAATGTGCCACACATCAAAATAATGCTGTGTCCCTTCTGGGCTCAGCTCCTCTCTGACCCATTTTGCAACCTAAGGAGAAATAAACAAACTTTTGTGGATGATTGACCTGTGTGGCCCTCAGTGCATCAGCAAACCACAAACATCCAGCTTCAGTGCAATTTAGATATTTACATTCAATACTGCATTTTTATTGTAAACACCTGGCGATGACGGTCCGTGATCAGCGTTGCCAAATGCAGGTCCTTTCCCCTCAGCAGGCCAACACTGCGCTTGAGCCCTTCAAAGCTCACACCATGATCTGTTGGGGACCTCTGAGCTCTGCAAAATGACATACAGTAACACTGTAGTGTTACTACAGTGTAGAATGCTGGTGTTGTTGAAGGAGGCGTAAATGAACCAAAGCATCGCTGGTCCAGGAATTATGATACACTGTACTCTAGTACTCTGGCAATATCCCAGCAAACAAATTTAGGTTCTGGGAATGTTAGTTTTTGGTTCCCAGAACGTTCCTAGAACTTTCCCTTAAGGTTAAGGGAAAATTCCCGGAACATTCTCCTTACGTTATAAAAATGGAACCTAAAAATAACCTACATGGAACGTTCCTATAAAGTTCTTGTTTGGTTCCCAAAAAAATAACCACCATTCGGGAACGTTCTGTGTTTGCTGGGAAAGCTCTATGCATCGTTGTACTAGTGGAAAAATGTTATATTAAGATACAATCAGTTTCCAAATTGCAGTTTATTTCTTTGTCTAATAACATCAGGTTTACCTGAACAAGCTGAACATCCACCACCTTGTTCACTCTGTCCTCTATCAGAGAGTATGATCCATACTTCGCGCAGTGCCCAGGAGAATCTGACCTGGAATTAATTACAAATTTGAATCATGTTTCAAGTTTGTAATAACCAAGGTCTGTAAAGACAATCCACCATGTCATCTGCAAATGCCAACTAAAGCCACCCTACATGATAACAAATAACAAAATCAAAGCATGCAACTAGCCAATGAGCTCTCACACTGGTTTACCTGCAGTCATCAGCAAGATCTAGCCCACCATCCTTTGCTCGTAGGTCACTAAAATTCCTTGCTTGATCGCTTTGCCAGGCCTGAACGATCACAAAGAAGAAAGAAACTGCTCGCACTGATGCCCTACAGGCCAAACAGAGTCATTCAAACTACCAAAGCTACAGTACACAAACAAAATGAGCATTCAAAATGGTCTGTTGGTTTTAAATGATCTCACTTGTGGTGAGATCATGAGCTGTGGATTTGAATGTATTCTCAAATAATACTTTCGTCAAGGTTTATATAAAAAAATACATTTCGATATGAAGTGTACACGTTTTATTATTACTACAGTCAAACCTGAATGAAGGGAAAGCATGTTGCTACATGTAACATTAAAATTCAATAAATAAAAAAAATAAAAAGCAAATCTTTTATCACAGCTTAATCCACCTGGATCTGATCTCATTTCCACCTCTTATTTCAGTCGCCTGACTCAATGATGCTGTGTGTAGCCCTAGTTAGTTTGTGTATTATTGTGAATTTTAAAATTTATTTTTTTGGTCAAAAGTGACCGAAGAGCAGCATGACAGTATAGACTTTTTTGGACTTGTAACATTTGTTGAAAAAGTAAATTAATTATTTCAATTATGCTATATAAAACTTTCAGTAACAATATTATTGCAATAAATTGTAGTACTTTTTAAGTTCTGAAAATATTTTAAATTGTAGATTCACAGGTCACAGGTCTCAACGGTTTAAAACATAAATGTGTGCATGATATATATATATATATATATATATATATATACACACACACACACACAGTATATTAAGGGGTATTATAGATATATCCATATATATATATAAACCTGAAATATATGAAGAAAAAAATATATGTTTATATTCATGCAAACCTTCTGGATCTGTTATTTTTTCTTTTTTTTTCTTTTTTTAAGATTATTGCAAAAAGTAAAGTATCCTATGAGTCGGACGCTCAAAAGTACAACACGTTCGAATAGACGTTCGAATGTTTGATTTTGGCAAGGAAAACGCGCCATAGGTTTGGAAAGAAATGACACAAAGCGAGCGCCATATTGCACCACTGATCAAACTTCACTGCACACCTATGAGCACCTCCTCACCTTACTCGTAACCTCAACCTGCCTCAAATAGCATATTATTATAAAGAAGCTTAAGTAAAACTGCCCGTCTCAATAATATAATATTCTGTTAGATTAAAAGGGCATACAATGATTTGGGGAGTCTATATTTGTTAAATTCTGGTCAATTTATTTATCTTGCATTATATTATTATCTTGTTTATTCTTGTAACCTCTGGCAACACTGGACAATGTTCTTTTCAAATCCTACTATAGAGGATTGAGTCGTATGGCAAGCCATTTTAACATTTAACAGCTAGACTGGATATGTGTTGCAGATATCTGTAATTCACTTTCACCTAGTCAAAAAGAACATTTCAGATATCCGCAACTATATTCTTCCTATCCATAATTGTCATTTCAGATATCCACAAAGACATTCTTCCCATAGACCATTTCACAAGATGTAAACAACACTGGTCCAGAAGCACTTCCTGTTTCAGTTTGTAGCTGTTTTCTTTATTTCACATGTAAAGAAAACATCTTAAAGATGTTTGTTTAACTTTTTGATTCAGTTTTAAATGTTCTGTTGGTTGTTTTTTATCCCAGCTTTTATGTAGTGTTAAAAAACTGAAACAGGAAGTGCTTCTGGACCAGTGTTGTTTACATCTTGTGAAATGGTCTATATCTACAATTCAGTTGGAGATATCCACTATGTGAATTACGGATATCTGCAACTGAATTGTATACTGTATATCTGTAATTCCAGTTTGAGATATCTACAATTTGATTCTGACTAGTCAGAACTCTGGTTCAAGATACCTACATGTTCCATTTCAGATATCTTAAATTAAAGGGTTAGTTCACCCAAAAATGAAAATTAAGTCATTAATTACTCACCCCCATGCTGTTCCAACCCCGTAAGACCTTCGTTCATCTTCGGAACACAAATAAAGATATTTTTGATTGAATCTGAGAGCTAGATCAGTCCTACATAGACTGCCTAAGGGACTGGCTCTTGACGGCCCATAAAGTCATTAAAGAAAAGGTTTAAATATTCCATGTGCCTACATCGGCTCAATTATAAGTTTATCAAGCGACGAGACTACTTTTTGTGCGAAAAAAACATAAATAACGACTTTATTCCACTATTCCATTACTTCCTTATGGGCGCATGCGCGAGAACTGAGACGAGGACGTTCTCATTCGTCTACTTTTTGTTACCGGCTGCTCACCGCTTAGGAGTTTTACCGCAACCTACCGTATAAAATGATGATCCATATATAAAGCGCTCCGGATTATAAGGAACACTGTAGTTTAAGTGCACCTTATAGTGCGGAAAATACGCAAATTGAAAAGCGTATGTACAGCGCGCATCTTCCTCTGCTTGTAAACAGAAAGTTTTGCGCTTCCAGCTATATCAGGACATCATCTTATACGGTAGGGGGCGGTAAAACTCCTAAGCGGTGAGCAGCCGGTAACAAAAAGTAGACGAATGAGAACGTCCTCGTCTCCGTTCTCGCGCATGCGCCCATAAGGAAGTAATGGAATAGTGGAATTAAGTCGTTATTTATGTTTTTTTCGCACAAAAAGTAGTCTCGTCGCTTGATAAACTTATAATTGAGCCGCTGTAGGCACATGGAATATTTGAACCTTTTCTTTAATGACTTTATGGGCCGTCAAGAGCCAGTCCCTTAGGAAGCCAATGGAAGAGTGATCCAGCTCTCAGATTCAATCAAAAATATCTTTATTTGTGTTCCGAAGATGAACGAAGGTCTTACGGGGTTGGTACAGCATGGGGGTGAGTAATTAATGACTTAATTTTCATTTTTGGGTGAACTAACCCTTTAAGTTTTGAATAGGCTAAAGAATAAGCACTAGTAGCTAATGAATAAGTACTAGTACTTAATGGAATAGATATCTTTAACTGGAATTATGACTGGTCAAATGGTGTTGTAGATATTTCTACAAACTGGAGTTAGGGATAGTCATAATTGAATTGTAGATATCTATTATCAAGTTATAGATATCTTGAAATGAATTGACATAAATGAAAAACATAAATGAATTAAAATGTGGATTCGCAAGCAGTTGTTCCTGAAGGAGGGCTCAGTAACTTACTTACCCATTGTATATGGATCAGCTTCCTCCTCCGAATCAAAACCTGTAAGTATTATTAATAATTGTTGCTTTTATGGGTTTTGAACGGTTTTGTAGCGTCGGGGCGAGAGGAGGGAATATGTGTGTGCGCGTGCGTGTAAGTTACGCTCAGCGCAGCTTCTAGGTCTCCAATGTCAATTTTTTTTAATATGTGAAATGTTTGTCGCTGTTATTGGAGTTGTCATAAAGAATAGAGCGTCTTGTAGTACTGCAGTGCTTTATCAATATGTTTATGAGTTATGCTAACGAACAATAACTGACTGGGTCTGTCATCTGACCAATCACTGCCAATTAGCGTCACGCAAAGGAGTGGTTTGGAAAAATGAGTCGTACGAATCATTTGGGGGTCGGTGAGCAAATCAGTTCAAAATAAATGCATATTATAAGACAAATAAAGTGTTTTTTATCCTTGCATGCATGTTAAACTGTTTCTGGGAACTAAAACAAAAATAGGAACATTTCAAATGCTATGATAGGGGCTCTTTAAATGCTAAAATGGCTTGCCATATGAGTCGTGCATATTATTTTACGTAACAAGACGTTCTGACGTTGGCGCTAGTCAGCTGATGAAATCCGAACGCTTCCTTACGATAATAAAGGTTGGATCATTAATATAAACGAAGCAACTATTTAATATTCATAAGTCAAGTCTTTTGCCATAGTAGCTGCTCCCTATGAGCAGCACAGATTGAATTGTAGGCGGGGTAAATGGCGCAGAGGCGGAACCGCTCTATACTAAAGTTGCCTGACAGGATTAACGTTAGTTTTGCAGGATTTTTCGTAGCGAGGCAGAGATGGCTTATCTCACCGTCTCTCTGGCCTTACTGGTGGGAATTGTAGTTTTTAGCGAGGTGGCGAGAAGGACAGCTTCATATCTATTCCCAAATCGTAACTGGATCACCTATGTGCTGGAGTTTATTTCCAGTTTTCAGTTGTGCGCGTGCACGCACGAGTTAAAGCTGCTGGCGGAAGTGGGCAGACTGGAGCCCCAGATCGGACTGACCCTCACGTACCTCATCACGGTGATCCACGTGCTTTCTTTCCACGGTGCGATCTGCAACCCCACCGGCTCTCTGGAGCAGCTCTTCCGCGGGACTCTAACGCGCAGACGCGCATTGGCACAGATCTCATGCCAACTGCTCGCGGCTGTGGTGGCACGGCTAGTGATGCCTCGCCTGTGGTCACTAGCGCTCTCAGACCTGCATGAACTGCACAAACTGATGGACTTTAAATGCACGAACAGCCCTATTAATGCCCCTCTGCTACAGGCCGCCGCGGTGGAGCTGAGCTGCGCGTTTGTGATACACTCTGCGGGGTCCAACCTGGACAAAGTGGAGGAGAAATATCGGGTTCATGCAATAGCTGCTGTCATCACCACTTTAGTCTATGCGGGTGTGTGCACTAATCCGAAATTCCACAGTGGTATTATGGTTCAAATATAATAATTATTCAGGACAACCACAGTAGGCTACTAAGCTACTATCTATCTATCTGTCTGTCTGTTCTTTAAAACACGCAGATCTTGTCTAGTGACATTTCAGTAACATTCATATGCGGTTAATTGCCGTGCAACTGTGTTCAGGAAACTATGTGTTTTGTAAAGGTGGACGTTTCACCGGAGCTGTGTTCAACCCAGCACTGGCATTCTCAATCCAGTTCCCCTGTCCTGGAAATACTTTTGCAGCGTATGGTTTTGTGTACTGGATGGGACCAATATTAGGTGAGAATGATTACAACATTTCATACTTTGACCTTTTTAAAGGCCAGATCCCTAAAATAAAATAAAATTAAAAATCATTTCGATCATTTTTGATTGTTGTAATCAACTGATCAAATTGTGTATTTGGTAGAAAAAAGTGTCCTGTCAAACACATCACAAGTAATAACACAATAAGACAAAACAATAAAATGTGTAACACTTTACAATAAGGTTCATTAACTACCTAAGTTAACATGAACTAAGAATGAACAATAGGCCTACTTTTGTTCATTCTTAATTTATTTATTAAAGGGATAGTTTACTTTGAAATTAATTTCTGATATGTTTTGTCTGTTTCCACAGTATTTTTTAATTTTGATATTTTTAGGTCAAACCGTTCTTGTCTGTCAGTCATATAATGGAGGTCTATGGGGTCTCCCTCAAAGAGCATGCATAGAGAAGTCCAAATTAAACATGATCTCCACCTAATGCAAAACCGGCTTCTGACGCAGCACCGGATAACAAACACGGAAGCGATCGTGCATAGAGCCTATTGCCGCAGAGTGAACATAACTCTGTCCATTGCAACGCTCTGTTTTCGGTTTATGTTAACGGTGTGTTATACTGTTATAAATGCCATTAGATTTCAACCAAGCCATGTAATAACATTAGTTAATGCCCTCTAAACTAACATGAACAAACAATGAAAAACTACTTTTATTAACTAACATTAACAAAGATTAAAAAAAACTGTTACAAATATATTGCTAATTGTTAGTTCATCCTCTTTGTTAGTTTTTCCTCTGTCGCCATCTCTGTTCGAAATCTGCAATTGCAGTCATTCGCTGAATTATCAACTTTACGCGAGTTGTACTTCGACACGCACAGCGTGGATGAACACAATGTTTGAGGAGACTGTGCTGCTGTCAGTCAAGAATCACAGATTATTCATTTTGGAAGTATGACCAACATAACAATTTTCACAGGAAAATGTAATCTGAACAAGTAACATCCACGTTTGTTGTGGTTCTGACATTGCAGTAAATCACGCTGAATCGCATATTATATCACGCAAAACCGTGCAAACTTTGTTCTTCTCAAATTGTTAATGTTAACAACATCAGCATTGCGTGACTACATGTAATGCCCTTACTATATTATCCTTGTTTTCGCATGGGCCGGTTGCAGTCTCTTTTTTCTGTAGCCACTCCGAAATCCGAATGAAGTCTTTTGCAATTTACAGATGTGAATCTGTTGTCACTGGTAATTGTCGTTTGAACCTTTCTCCCAGTACGAAATCCACCAGTACCACTGGAATTAAAAACATTATTACAAGCTTACCGCTTTGAATCAAGCCAAAGCAAGCAGAGAGTTTTGAACACTGGCTGGTTATGTATTTTCTCAAATATGTATTTTGAATGATTTTTAACCCCCTCAAAAAGCTACGGACTGCAGCTTTAACTAATGAAGCTTATTGTAAAGTGTGACCAAAATGTCTTTAGTGCCAGAATAAAAACACATTTGCATGATACTCTAAAACTGCAGCAGAATGTTTATATACTCACAAACCAAACCTACAACATACATATCTCACCTACAGCCCATGCATGTTCACTATTATAGTAAATGTGTTATTAACAGCAAATAATGTACAGTTCTCTGTGTATATTCAGAGGTTCATGCTGGTTTTCCACTCTTTTTGTGTCATTACAGGTATGACAGGATCTCTGCTTCTTTTTGACAAAGTGATCCCAGCCATGTCAGGAAAAAGCACAATTCCAAAGCACCCGAACTCTAATGGACCCAAGAAGAAAAAGATGAATTAAGACTTAAGGTTTTATAAAATATAAATAGTAATTACTTATCCATATGATGTTATATACTGTGAATATACAGGACACTAATTGTCCAGCTCATCTTAAAGTAATAATGCATCTGGATGACTGGACCTTAATGGTTTCAACCCTTTAGAAGGGTTTTACTGACATTGCTTTCAAAATGTCTTAAATGTATTTTTTTAATGATAAAATGTTAATTCATGAAGCACAGTGATTATGCAATGACACATAGCTGCAGGTTTACAGCACATAGTGTGTCAAGAAGCATCTGTGATCATTACAAACTCTAATCTTAACAAATAAACATTCCTGGAATAAGACGCATGGGAAGTATTGTAACAGTGCTGTTAGGAGACCAGTTTGTGTTTTGTTCTACTAGCGATGATTCTTATCTCGTAATAGGTAAATATTACAGTACAAGTAATCTTAAGCAGAGTTTTGCAGTGCCTTTGGATTATCCTGGGTAAAATAACCAGGGTGAACCAGACCAGACGCCTACAAGCAAATGCAGACTGTAAAATATGGTATAGCACATGAAGTGTATGCACATAAATGAAGCAGTAAAACCTATTTATTAGTCTGTTTGTTTTCTTTTATTAAACTTTACATGAAAACACATGGATCTGTGGTTATTTAACTCGAGAGGTCAAACAGGCAGACCTTTGAACTTAGATGTGTTGAGCAAAGTGACGTGGCATTTTGTTTTATTAGCTACCAAAGCAATAAAAGACAAATAAATAAAGTGAATGTGAGATGTTGGTTGCATAAGACGTTTAAATTGTTGACATGATGGACTTTAATGTGCTGTCAAATGCCAGCTTTAATACATTTGAGTACTGCACTGTAAAAAATATTTTCAAGATTTGTTATCACAACATATTTTCTTTTGTCAAATCAACTTTATAATAATTTATTTAGTTGAGATAACTTATTATTTGGAGTTTCTGATGGTTAACTTAATCTGCTTCATTGTATTAATTCACTTTTTCCAGTTCAATCAACTTAAAATTTTAAGGCAACCCAGGTTACTTACTTTTTTAAGTTAAACCAACAATATTTTTTTACAGCGTAGTAATCAGAACATTTTTTCTTTTGTCAAATCAACTTAAATAATTTATTTAGTTCAGATAACATATAATTTTGAGTTTCTGATGGTTAAATGAATCTCCTTCATTGTATTAACTCACTTTTTCCAGTCCAATGAACTTAAAATTTTAAGGCAACCAGGTTACTTACTTTTTTTAATTAAACCATCAATATTTTTTTACAGTGTGGAAACATACTTTCACATCGTCGTGCGATTATTATTACTCAATCTTTATTTCATAATCCAAACTTACTCAAAACACATGGAATATGTAAAAAAAGAAGTTGCTGCCTTAATAAGTTAAATACAACTTGGATTTTTAAGTTATTTCAACCTAAATTACAACCTGTTGAATCTCGTAAAAGTTCTAAAAATAAAAGTTAAAAATTGCTTAACTTATTTTAATGAGTTAAAGCAATGTAAAAACATATCATAACTTTTTGATCATATAATTCATATTTGTTTGTATTCGACTGGAATCCAATATGCAACTTGTAATTGCATGTCTTGGACTGGGCAAATGTCTACTGTCAATTTAATATGTTTGAACTGACAGTTCGTCCATTGCTGTTATTGTGAAGTGTTCAACAGAATCTAATAATCAATAATTAATCAGCAATGAGAGAGTGAATGAGTAACCATGAACTAATCATGAACACAGGGAACAGAGCAAACAGTTTGAAAGCAAAAACAGAACAGAATATATATTTAACATGCAAATCATTCTTTGTGAAATACTCTAAAGAAGTCTATTTATAGTTAGATTCAGGAAGTATATAAGCAGGTACACAGAATATTTGTTTAGTTGTAGTGCATTATTAGAGGTGCTATCATTACAGACATATACATCGATTCATTTATCAGATACTTATACAAAGGCACTTACACATGAGGAATACAACAAGCGATTCATCATAAAGAGGCCATAAACACAACAACTGCAGGTAATACAAAGTCTCAGGCTTTGTTTGGAATAGTACAAGAACAGGTAGAGATTAAGCATAGTTTTTTGTGTGTGTGCGCACTGTTTGAACTATTGATTGTTAAATGAGTAAGGTTCAGTTGATGTGTGTAAAGCATCATTCTTACTTGGAATAAATACGGAGTTCATTTATTAGAGAATAACGGATAGAACGAGTTAAAAATAAGAAAGCTATGTCAGCAACTGAATTATGCTCTAAAATGTTCAAGTGAAAATTAGGAAAATATTTCTCTTTTTATAGATAATGAAGTGTGTAAGTATGTCTATTTAAGCTATGTATTCTTTTTATTTCTTTTTTTTAATTACATTTATTCTGATGTTTATTTATTTTATATGTTTATATTTATATGTCTGTATAATATGTTTAGGAACTGTAATGCTTGTATGTAAAAAAAATATTCTAATAAAAAAATTCTAATAAAAAAAAAGAGAGAATAACAGATACTAGATTATGTTTTAAAGATAGGAGACCAGGTATGGTTGTATTATATTTACTAAAACTATTTTGTTTAGTATTTTTGTTCATTTAACTTATATTAAAAAAAGTAGTTTCTCAGGCAAAATGTGACACATTTTTAACTTGCTAATCTCAAAGCAATATGCTAATTTGGCTAGCTAAACACAGTCTGACAGGGGTGGGGTAGGTTGTAACACATCTTTAAAAAGTGTTACATCCATCCCCTAACATACAAGAACAGTTTCTTTTTAATAATTTTACACAATATCTAGACCGTGGAAAAGAAAGGCAGATGTTAAGGATCTGGTGAGGTCAGTCAAATCAGTTGCGAAGAAAATGTTGAAAACCAGTGTTGAGGATTCTGAGATCTCACACCATGTATTTGACATCAATTCATAGGGGCAAAATAAATGTGGGTACTTTGTATAAAATATTTGAGACTGTTTGCACTTGTGCAAGTTTTGTATATCACACAAAACTGGCTGCTAATCCGTTTGTAATCTGTTGTATGATTGATTACACAAGTGAATAATACAAGGGTTAGCCTACAATGGGCTCTATGCACGGCGTTATTTCCGGTGAAGGTGTAAGGATTCCATAATTGTGGGCCCCTGTAACCATAAACCAACACCAAATACTCATAATTTAAAGTTTATTTGTTAATGACATCTAAGTCAGTCCGCTCTGGTTACCAATGTTAGGTGGGTGGGGAGGTGTTGGTGGTGGGATGGACCCCTATTTATAAGCTATTGTTTCTTGGGGATCCATTTTCACAATAGAATATATCTGTTTTCCTGATCAGTTGTTGGGAAAGTTACATTGAACTATGGTGTACTAAAGTAGTAGTTAAGTTGGCTTGAGAAAGCCAACTTACTGAAATCCTATTTAAACTTATTATTATTAAGTTGGCTTGAGAAAGCCAACTTACTGAAATCCTATTTAAACTTATTATTATTCTTCTTCTTATTTTTCTTACCCAAAATATTCTGACTGCTACTCCTCCTAGAGCTTTAACTCTACAAACTCCAAACTCGGGTCAGACCTTCAGACTGTTCTGACTCGAGTTGCTATATCTTTTTAGACTGATTCGACTTTCAGATTTCTTAAAAATTAATATTAAAAATCATAAAAATCCCATTGACTTTCATTGCAGCATGGTCAAAATGAGCCAAGACTACGGTGGCCCAATAGCGTACAACAAAAACTCAAATCTAAATTCCCTGAAGCCCTAGACTCAATTAAACTACCATTCTATATGTACTAATGATCTATCTATCTATCTATCTATCTATCTATCTATCTATCTATCTATCTATCTATCTATCTATCTATCTATCTATCTATCTATCTATCTATCTATCTATCTATCTATCTATCTATCTACCTAATCTTTCTTTCTTTCTTTCTAACTAATCTATCCATCTTTCTTTCTAACAAATCTATCCATCTTTCTTTCTAACTAATCTTTCGTTCTTTCTTTCTACCTAACTAATCTATCCATCTTTCTTTCTAACTAATCTATCCATCTTTCTTTCTAACTAATCTATCCATCTTTCTTTCTTTCTAACAAATCTATCCATCTTTCTTTCTAACAAATCTATCCATCTTTCTTTCTAACTAATCTATCGTTCTTTCTTTCTAACTAATCTATCCATCTTTCTTTCTAACTAATCTATCGTTCTTTCTTTCTAACAAATCTATCCATCTTTCTTTCTAACTAATCTATCCATCTTTCTTTCTACCTAACTAATCTATCCATCTTTCTTTCTACCTAACTAATCTATCCATCTTTCTTTCTTTCTAACAAATCTATCCATCTTTCTTTCTACCTAACTAATCTATCCATCTTTCTTTCTACCTAACTAATCTATCCATCTTTCTTTCTTTCTAACAAATCTATTCATCTTTCTTTCTAACAAATCTATCCATCTTTCTTTCTAACTAATCTATCGTTCTTTCTTTCTAACTAATCTATCCATCTTTCTTTCTTTCTAACTAATCTATCCATCTTTCTTTCTACCTAACTAATCTATCCATCTTTCTTTCTACCTAACTAATCTATCCATCTTTCTTTCTTTCTAACAAATCTATTCATCTTTCTTTCTAACAAATCTATCCATCTTTCTTTCTAACTAATCTATCGTTCTTTCTTTCTAACTAATCTATCCATCTTTCTTTCTAACTAATCTATCGTTCTTTCTTTTTAACAAATCTATCCATCTTTCTTTCTACCTAATCTATCATTCTTTCTTTCTACCTAATCTTTCTTTCTTTCTAACTAATCTATCCATCTTTCTTTCTAACAAATCTATCTATCTTTCTTTCTAACTAATCTATCCATCTTTCTTTCTAACAAATCTATCCATCTTTCTTTCTAACTAATCTATCATTCTTTTTTTCTAACTAATCTATCGATCTTTCTTTCTAACTAATCTATCCATCTTTCTTTCTAACAAATCTATCAATCTTTCTTTCTAACAAACCTATCCATCTTTCTTTCTAACAAATCTATCCATCTTTCTTTCTAACTAATCTATCGTTCTTTCTTTCTACCTAACTAATCTATCCATCTTTCTTTCTAACAAATCTATCCATCTTTCTTTCTAACTAATCTATCGTTCTTTCTTTCTAACTAATCTATCCATCTTTCTTTCTAACTAATCTATCGTTCTTTCTTTCTAACAAATCTATCCATCTTTCTTTCTAACTAATCTATCCATCTTTCTTTCTAACTAATCTATCCATCTTTCTTTCTAACTAATCTATCGTTCTTTCTTTCTAACTAATCTATCCATCGTTCTTTCTACCTAATCTTTCTTTCTTTCTAACAAATCTATCCATCTTTCTTTCTACCTAATCTATCCATCTTTATTTCTACCTAACTAATCTATCCATTTTTCTTTCTAACTAATCTATCCATCTTTCTTTCTAACAAATCTATCCATCTTTCTTTCTACATAATCTATCCATCTTTCTTTCTACCTAACTAATCTATCCATTTTTCTTTCTAACTAATCTATCCATCTTTCTTTCTAACAAATCTATCCATCTTTCTTTCTACCTAATCTATCCATCTTTCTTTCTACCTAATCTATCCATCTTTCTTTCTACCTAACTAATCTATCCATCTTTCTTTCTAACTAATCTATCCATCTTTCTTTCTAACAAATCTATCCATCTTTCTTTCTAGCAAATCTATCCATCTTTTTTTCTAACTAATCTATCCATCTTTCTTTCTAACAAATCTATCCATCTTTCTTTCTAACTATTCTTTTTTTCACTTTCTTTCTTTCTTTCTTTCTTTCTTTTTTCTTTCTTTCTAACAATTCTATCTTTCTTTCTTTCTTTCTTTCTTTCTTTCTAACAATTCCATCTTTCTTTCTTTCTTTCTTTCTTTCTTGCTTTCTTGCTTTATGCTAATCATGTTAGCTTCTTGCTAAAAACATGCTAGCATGATGCTAGCTACATGCTAATCATGCAAGCTTCTTGCGAAAACATGCTAGCATGATGCTAGCAACATGCCAATCATGCTAGCATGATGCTAGCAACATGCCAATCATGCTAGCATGATGCTAGCTACATGCTAATCATGCTAGCTTCTTGCTAAAAACATGCTAACATGATGCTAGCAACATGCTAATCATGCTAGCATGATGCTGGCAACATGTTAATCATGCTAGCATGATGCTAGCTACATGCTAATCATGCTAGCTTCTTGCTAAAAACATGCTAGCATGATGCTAGCTACATGCTAATAATGCTAGCATGATGATAGCTACATGCTAATCATGCTAGCTTCTTGCTAAAAACATGCTAGCATGATGTTAGCTACATGCTAATCATGCTAGCTTCTTGCTAAAAACATGCTAGCATGATGCTAGCTACATGCTAATCATGCTAGCATGATGATAGCTACATGCTAATCATGCTAGCTTCTTGCTAGCAACATGCTAATCATGCTAGCTTCTTGCTAAAAACATGCTAGCATGATGCTAGCTACATGCTAATCATGCTAGCTTCTTGCTAAAAACATGCTAGCATGATGCTAGCTACATGCTAATCATGTTAGCTTCTTGCTAAAAACATGCTAGCATGATGCTAGCAACATGCTAATCATGCTAGCATGATGCTAGCTACATGCTAATCATGCTAGCATGATGCTAGCTACATGCTAATCATGCTAGCTTCTTGCTAAAAACATGCTAGCATGATGTTAGCTACATGCTAATCATGCTAGCTTCTTGCTAAAAACATGCTAGCATGATGCTAGCAACATGCTAATCATGCTAGCATGATGCTAGCTACATGCTAATCATGCTAGCATGATGCTAGCTACATGCTAATCATGCTAGCATGATGCTAGCTACATGCTAATCATGCTAGCATGATGTTAAAAACATGCTAGCATGATGCTAGCATAATGCTAATCATGCTAACATGATGCTAGCTACATGCTAATCATGTTAGCATGATGCTAAAAACATGCTAGCTTCTTGCTAGCAACATGCTAATCATGATAGCATGATGCTAATCATGCTAGCATGATGCTAGCTACATGCTAATCATGCTAGCTTCTTGCTAAAAACATGCTAGCATGATGCTAGCTACATGCTAATCATGCTAGCTTCTTGCTGAAAACATGCTAGCATGATGCTAGCAACATGCTAATCGTGTTATTATTATGCTAGCTACATGTTAATCATGCTAGCATGATGCTAGCTACATGTTAATCATGCTAGCATGATGCTAGTTACATTTTAATCATGCTAGCTTCTTGCCAATAACATCTATCTATCGATCTATCGATCTATCGATCTATCTATCTATCTATCTATCTATCTATCTATCTATCTATCTATCTATCTATCTATCTATCTATCTATCTATCGATCTATCTATCTTTCTAACTAATCTATCCATCTTTCTTTCTTTCTTTCTTTCTAATTCCATCTTTTTCCAACTTAATTCAAACTTCAAGATTCTTCAAACGCTCTGGTCCGGCTTTCTCAAGCCAACTTAAAGTTTGTGTCATCAAACTTTTTTTTCTAGTTATTATTCTTCTTCTTATTTTTCTTACCCAAAATTTTCTGACTGCTACTCCTCCTAGAGCTTTAACTCTACAAACTCCAAACTCGGGTCAGACCTTCAGACTGTTCTGACTCGAGTTGCTATATCTTTTTAGACTGATTCGACTTTCAGATTTCTTAAAAATTAATATTAAAAATCATAAAAATCCCATTGACTTTCATTGCAGCATGGTCAAAATGAGCCAAGACTACGGTGGCCCAATAGCATACAACAAAAACTCAAATCTAAATTCCCTGAAGCCCTAGACTCAATTAAACTACCATTCTATATGTACTAATGATCTATCTATCTATCTATCTATCTATCTATCTATCTATCTATCTATCTATCTATCTATCTATCTATCTATCTATCTATCTATCTATCTATCTATCTATCTATCTATCTATCTATCTATCCTTCTACCTAATCTTTCTTTCTTTCTTTCTAACTAATCTATCCATCTTTCTTTCTAACAAATCTATCCATCTTTCTTTCTAACTAATCTTTCGTTCTTTCTTTCTTTCTAACTAATCTATCCATCTTTCTTTCTAACTAATCTATCCATCTTTCTTTCTAACTAATCTATCCATCTTTCTTTCTTTCTAACAAATCTATCCATCTTTCTTTCTAACAAATCTATCCATCTTTCTTTCTAACTAATCTATCGTTCTTTCTTTCTAACTAATCTATCCATCTTTCTTTCTAACTAATCTATCGTTCTTTCTTTCTAACAAATCTATCCATCTTTCTTTCTAACTAATCTATCCATCTTTCTTTCTACCTAACTAATCTATCCATCTTTCTTTCTTTCTAACAAATCTATTCATCTTTCTTTCTAACAAATCTATCCATCTTTCTTTCTAACTAATCTATCGTTCTTTCTTTCTAACTAATCTATCCATCTTTCTTTCTAACTAATCTATCGTTCTTTCTTTTTAACAAATCTATCCATCTTTCTTTCTACCTAATCTATCATTCTTTCTTTCTACCTAATCTTTCTTTCTTTCTAACTAATCTATCCATCTTTCTTTCTAACAAATCTATCCATCTTTCTTTCTACATAATCTATCCATCTTTCTTTCTAACTAATCTATCCATCTTTCTTTCTAACTAATCTATCCATCTTTCTTTCTAACAAATCTATCCATCTTTCTTTCTACCTAATCTATCCATCTTTCTTTCTACCTAATCTATCCATCTTTCTTTCTACCTAACTAATCTATCCATCTTTCTTTCTAACTAATCTATCCATCTTTCTTTCTAACAAATCTATCCATCTTTCTTTCTAGCAAATCTATCCATCTTTTTTTCTAACTAATCTATCCATCTTTCTTTCTAACAAATCTATCCATCTTTCTTTCTAACTATTCTTTTTTTCACTTTCTTTCTTTCTTTCTTTCTTTCTTTTTTCTTTCTTTCTAACAATTCTATCTTTCTTTCTTTCTTTCTTTCTTTCTTTCTTTCTTTCTTTCTAACAATTCCATCTTTCTTTCTTTCTTTCTTTCTTTCTTGCTTTCTTGCTTTATGCTAATCATGTTAGCTTCTTGCTAAAAACATGCTAGCATGATGCTAGCTACATGCTAATCATGCAAGCTTCTTGCGAAAACATGCTAGCATGATGCTAGCAACATGCCAATCATGCTAGCATGATGCTAGCAACATGCCAATCATGTTAGCATGATGCTAGCTACATGCTAATCATGCTAGCTTCTTGTTAAAAACATGCTAACATGATGCTAGCAACATGCTAATCATGCTAGCATGATGCTGGCAACATGTTAATCATGCTAGCATGATGCTAGCTACATGCTAATCATGCTAGCTTCTTGCTAAAAACATGCTAGCATGATGCTAGCTACATGCTAATAATGTTAGCATGATGATAGCTACATGCTAATCATGCTAGCTTCTTGCTAAAAACATGCTAGCATGATGTTAGCTACATGCTAATCATGCTAGCTTCTTGCTAAAAACATGCTAGCATGATGCTAGCTACATGCTAATCATGCTAGCATGATGATAGCTACATGCTAATCATGCTAGCTTCTTGCTAGCAACATGCTAATCATGCTAGCTTCTTGCTAAAAACATGCTAGCATGATGCTAGCTACATGCTAATCATGCTAGCTTCTTGCTAAAAACATGCTAGCATGATGCTAGCTACATGCTAATCATGTTAGCTTCTTGCTAAAAACATGCTAGCATGATGCTAGCAACATGCTAATCATGCTAGCATGATGCTAGCTACATGCTAATCATGCTAGCATGATGCTAGCTACATGCTAATCATGCTAGCTTCTTGCTAAAAACATGCTAGCATGATGTTAGCTACATGCTAATCATGCTAGCTTCTTGCTAAAAACATGCTAGCATGATGCTAGCAACATGCTAATCATGCTAGCATGATGCTAGCTACATGCTAATCATGCTAGCATGATGCTAGCTACATGCTAATCATGCTAGCATGATGCTAGCTACATGCTAATCATGCTAGCATGATGTTAAAAACATGCTAGCATGATGCTAGCATAATGCTAATCATGCTAACATGATGCTAGCTACATGCTAATCATGTTAGCATGATGCTAAAAACATGCTAGCTTCTTGCTAGCAACATGCTAATCATGCTAGCATGATGCTAATCATGCTAGCATGATGCTAGCTACATGCTAATCATGCTAGCTTCTTGCTAAAAACATGCTAGCATGATGCTAGCTACATGCTAATCATGCTAGCTTCTTGCTGAAAACATGCTAGCATGATGCTAGCAACATGCTAATCGTGTTATTATTATGCTAGCTACATGTTAATCATGCTAGCATGATGCTAGCTACATGTTAATCATGCTAGCATGATGCTAGTTACATGTTAATCATGCTAGCTTCTTGCCAATAACATCTATCTATCGATCTATCTATCTATCTATCTATCTATCTATCTATCTATCTATCTATCTATCTATCTATCTATCTATCTATCTATCTATCTATCTATCTATCTATCTATCTATCTATCTATCTATCTATCGATCGATCTATCTATCTTTCTAACTAATCTATCTTTCTAACTAATCTATCCATCTTTCTTTCTTTCTTTCTTTCTTTCTAATTCCATCTTTTTCCAACTTAATTCAAACTTCAAGATTCTTCAAACGCTCTGGTCCGGCTTTCTCAAGCCAACTTAAAGTTTGTGTCATCAAACTTTTTTTTCTAGTTATTATTATTCTTCTTACTCAAAATTTTCTGACTGCTACTCCTCCTAGAGCTTTAACTCTACAAACTCCAAACTCGGGTCAGACCTTCAGACTGTTCTGACTCGAGTTGCTATATCTTTTTAGACTGATTCGACTTTCAGATTTCTTAAAAATTAATATTAAAAATCATAAAAATCCCATTGACTTTCATTGCAGCATGGTCAAATTGAGCCAAGACTACGGTGGCCCAATAGCGTACAACAAAAACTCAAATCTAAATTCCCTGAAGCCCTAGACTCAATTAAACTACCATTCTATATGTACTAATGATCTATCTATCTATCTATCTATCTATCTATCTATCTATCTATCTATCTATCTATCTATCTATCTATCTATCTATCTATCTATCTATCTATCTACCTAATCTTTCTTTCTTTCTTTCTAACTAATCTATCCATCTTTCTTTCTTTCTAACAAATCTATCCATCTTTCTTTCTTTCTAACAAATCTATCCATCTTTCTTTCTTTCTAAATAATCTATCCATCTTTCTTTCTAACAAATCTATCCATCTTTCTTTCTACCTAACAAATCTATCCATCTTTCTTTCTACCCAACTAATCTATCCATCTTTCTTTCTAACAAATCTATCCATCTTTCTTTCTAACTAATCTATCCATCTTTCTTTCTAACAAATCTATCCATCTTTCTTTCTAACAAATCTATCCATCTTTCTTTCTAACAAATCTATCCATCTTTCTTTCTACCTAACACATCTATCCATCTTTCTTTCTAACAAATCTATCCATCTTTCTTTCTAACTAATCTACCCATCTTTCTTTCTAACAAATCTATCCATCTTTCTTTCTACCTAATCTATCCATCTTTCTACCTAACTAATCTATCCATCTTTCTTTCTAACTAATCTATCCATCTTTCTTTCTAACTAATCTATCCATCTTTCTTTCTAACAAATCTATCCATCTTTCTTTCTAACAAATCTATCCATCTTTCTTTCTAACTAATCTATCCATCTTTCTTTCCAACTAATCTATCCATCTTTCTTTCTAACTAATCTATCCATCTTTCTTTCTAACAAATCTATCCATCTTTCTTTCTAACAAATCTATCCATCTTTCTTTCTATCAAATCTATCCATCTTTCTTTCTAACAAATCTATCCATCTTTCTTTCTAACTAATCTATCCATCTTTCTTTCTATCAAATCTATCCATCTTTCTTTCTTTCTAACAAATCTATCCATCTTTCTTTCTTTCTAACAAATCTATCCATCTTTCTTTCTTTCTAACAAATCTATCCATCTTTCTTTCTAACAAATCTATCCATCTTTCTTTCTACCCAACTAATCTATCCATCTTTCTTTCTAACAAATCTATCCATCTTTCTTTCTAACTAGTCTATCCATCTTTCTTTCTACCTAACTAATCTATCCATCTTTCTTTCTACCTAACTAATCTATCAGTCTTTCTTTCTAACAAATCTATCCATCTTTCTTTCTAACTAGTCTATCCATCTTTCTTTCTACCTAACTAATCTATCCATCTTTCTTTCTACCTAACTAATCTATCAGTCTTTCTTTCTACTTAACTAATCTATCCATCTTTCTTTCTAACAAATCTATCCATCTTTCTAACATCTTTCATGATGCTAGCTACATGCTAATCATGCTAGCTTCTTGCTAAAAACATGCTAGCATGATGCTAGCAACATGCTAATCATGCTAGCATGATGCTAGCTACATGCTAATCATGCTAGCTTCTTGCTAAAAACATGCTAGCATGATGCTAGCAACATGCTAATCATGCTAGCTTCTTGCTAAAAACATGCTAGCATGATGCTAGCTACATGCTAATCATGTTATTTTGATGCTAGCTACATGCTAATCATGCTAGCATGATGCTAGCTACATGCTAATCATGCTAGCTTCTTGCTAAAAACATGCTAGCATGATGCTAGCAACATGCTAATCATGCTAGCATGATGCTAGCTACATGCTAATCATGCTAGCTTCTTGCTAAAAACATGCTAGCATGATGCTAGCTACATGCTAATCATGCTAGCATGATGCTAGCTACATGCTAATCATGCTAGCGTCTTGCTAAAAACATGCTAGCATGATGCTAGCAACATGCTAATCATGCTAACATGATGATAGCTACATGCTAATCATGTTAGCTTCTTGCTAACAACATGCTAATCATGCTAGCATGATGCTAGCTACATGTTAATCATGTTAGCTTCTTGCTAAAAACATGCTAGCATGATGCTAGCAACATGCTAATCATGCTAGCTTCTTGCTAAAAACATGCTAGCATGATGCTAGCAACATGCTAATCATGCTAGCATGATGTTAGCTACATGCTAATCATGTTAGCTTCTTGCTAAAAACATGCTAGCATGATGCTAGCAACATGCTAATCATGCTAGCATGATGTTAGCTACATGTTAGTCATGCTAGCTTCTTGCTAAAAACATGCTAGCATGATGCTAGCAACATGCTAATCATGCTAGCATGATGTTAGCTACATGCTAGTCATGCTAGCTTCTTGCTAAAAACATGTTAGCATGATGCTAGCAACATGCTAATCATGCTATTATGATGCTAGCTACATGCTAATCATGCTAGCTTCTTGCTAAAACATGCTAGCATGATGCTAGCAACATGTTAATCATGCTAGCATGATGCTAGCTACATGCTAGTCATGCTAGCTTCTTGCTAAAAACATGTTAGCATGATGCTAGCAACATGCTAATCATGCTATTATGATGCTAGCTACATGCTAGTCATGCTAGCTTCTTGCTAAAACATGCTAGCATGATGCTAGCAACATGCTAATCATGCTAGTATGATGCTAGCTACATGCTAGTCATGCTAGCTTCTTGTTAAAAACATGTTAGCATGATGCTAGCAACATGCTAATCATGCTATTATGATGTTAGCTACATGCTAATCATGTTAGCTTCTTGCTAAAACATTTTAGCATGATGCTAGTAACATGCTAATCATGCTAGCATTAAGCTAGCTACATGCTAGTCATGCTAGCTTCTTGTTAAAAACATGCTAGCAACGTGCTAATCATGCTATTATGATTCTAACAACATGCTAATCACGCTAACAACATGTTAATCATCTTAACTACATGCTAATCATATTAGCATCAAGCTAGCTACATGCTAATCATGTTAGCTTCTTGCCAAAAACATCTATCTATCTATCTATCTTTCTTTCTTACTAATCTATCTTTCTAACTAATCTATCCATCTTTCTTTCTTTCTTTCTTTCTAATTCCATCTTTAAAACTTCATTCAAACTTCAAGATTATTCAAACGCTCTGGTCTGGCTTTCTCAAGCCAACTTAAAGTTTGTGTCATCAAACTTTTTTTTCTAGTTGCAATTGTAATGTGTGATGTACTGCATAATTTATACTGCTTCTGTCTATACTATTTATACCCCAACAACTGCTTTTGTTGAAGTAAAATGTACTGAGTTATTGTGAAATAAACTAAACTAAGGATGCTCGATAACTTCCGCCGATCGTAGAGTCCAATGCAATACCGAGAATTTATATTAAATTTTATACTCCATGGTTATACTAACCCTCTGATGGTCTTCGGGGTCTGTTAGACCCCAAATGAATTTTGCTTGAATTAAATTTTTTGTTTCTCTTTTTCCAAATGGTATGAAACTTGCTACGGCTCTCAACACTGTCAAGATCTACAAAAAAAAAAACTAAAATGGAATTCTATCTGTTTTTATGTAGGCGTGACAAAAATAGTCACACTCGTGGTCTTCGGGGTCCATTGGACCCCAAAAAATACAATTTAATTTTGTAACAGAACAATAGTTTTTTTTTGTATACAAATATTATTTTACTGTTTATTAATGTTTTTACTCAACATTTGTGCAGTTTTTGGAGGATATATGATATCTTTTAAATATCTATAAATTAATAAATAAATATTTATTTATCATTGGACTCAAAATAGACACAATTTATCATCAAAATCAGAAATAACGCAGAACACAGACAGAAATGACAGAAATTAAGTGGCACACTTCCAACAATGCAAAAAAACATCCACAATCCAAAATTATCATGCTCACACACATGCACACACACACACATATAGAGGAATACAATATACAGGAATACATACAGACTATAAAAACTATTCGCTTATCATTTGTAAAATAAAATACTCTAAAATGCAGAACCACCGCAAAAATAAATTGGTAACACTAAGACACATTGAAAATGTGCACACACACACACACAGGAATACATTTGTAAGGCTATAAAAAAAATAAAAGAGATGAGACCATCTGTTCTATTGTTCCAAACTATTGTTCCTAGTTATTCGATTTTCTACCCAATTTACTTTTTTTTTTCTCAAATATTTTATTTTTACTGCTTTATTTGCTAATTTGTTATTGCTGTTCAGTTGAAATAAATGATCAAATCTTAAGACTCCAACATTTCTCTTTGTAACATGTTCAGGTTTGATTCTAATCATAATGTAACATTATTGAAAAACTGTTGTTTTTTCAGTACAAAAACAAATGCTAAACTTTGACAAAAAATATTTTATTTTTGTTATAAGTGTGATTTTACAATATTTAGATATGAATCCAACTGAATCCAACTTTAGAAACTATATCTTTCAGTAATTCAAATAGTTAATAGGCCTAGTGAAGCTCTATAGCCATCTAGTGGAGCTCTATAGCCATCTAGTGGATAAAGTGACTTATTACAAATTTTAACCTGTTTTTTCCAAAAATTAGGCAAAAATCTTACATTCAACCTTGTAAAATTATCCATGGTATCCCCAGGAATGAAAGTTAGAAATCTGGGTCTTTTATAAAGTTTATTTAACATAAAATGCTGTTTTTTTGTAAAAATCCTATTTAAATAAATATTTATTTATTTATAGAAATAAAAAAAAAATCAAAAATCCTCCAAAAACTACACAAATGTTGAGTAAAAACATTAATAAACAGAGTAAAATTATATTTGTTAAAAAAAAAAAAATACTATTCTGTTACAAAATTAAATATTATTGTCTGGGGTCCAATAGACCCCGAAGACCAGAATTGTTACTTTTTTTGAAGACCATCAGAGGGCTAAAGAAACGTTAGTCACAAAAACAGATAAAACAGACACCCCTCGTTGTGTTTATGCTTCTTTTTAAAATTATATTAAATAAACATAACTATATATAAAATTACATCTAAACGTATGTACGTTTCGTTTCAAAGACGGGAGGACAGTAAATATTGAAGACTATTGAAGACCATAATCCCGTTTTCTCCGGTTTTCCTCCGCTTTAATCTACACAACCGGAAATGGACGAGCATCCTTACGTCAAATGCGGAACTTAAGGAGGAAAGATTAGGCCATGCTATATGAAGTCTAAAAATACAGTGAAAGGAAATCAGCACAAGCAAAGAAAAGAGAAATCATTACCTGAGCATAAGCATTGACATGTAATTTTTTAGCAGACGCTTTTATCCCAAGTGACTTACAAATGAGGAGAACAATAGAAGCAGTCAACAAAATGGTCATGTGACAAGTCCCAGTTAGGCTAGTAGTACATTAGCAAGGTGCCTTTTTGGTAACAAGTTTCACTAATAAATCATTAACAAACATAATTCTTAACAGATCATTAGTTCATATATATTCATGTTGATAGAAATATGAGAATGTGCTTGTTAATGTTAATTTAAATAGCAGATTATTAGATTTAATGTACATTTTAAATGTCTATAAACTCTCAATTCACATGATCATGCACTTTTTAAACATTTATATACAAATGATTTTTAAGCTTTATTAATAAATTATTAACCAGGTTTTTGGCTCTTTATCTGGTTATTCTGTTAATAATAATGTTGGATGCTCAGTTTCCTTTTAGAATAACAGAGGACCACTTCACATATTAGTCATTTCAGGGTTAGTCATTTCTAAAAATATTAAATGCATTTTCAGTATAAATTTCACAGAAGCCAGAAGATATTTTGAAGAATGATTGGAACCAAACAGTTGTTTGGCACCACTGTGTTCCATAGTAGAAAAAAAAAAAATACTATGGAAGTCAATGGTGCCAAAGACCCAATCATTCTTCAAACGTGAGTAAATTATGACAGAATTTTCATTTTTGGGTGGAGTATCCCTTTAAGGTGTATATTTTTCACTGTATCTGGTGCTAAAGCGAACAAATCTTATTAAACTTTGATTCGTATATTTTGCACTTCTACACATTTGCAAATGTTGATTTGATACTTCAAGCACTTCAAACACTAATCACGTAAACATTAACTAATAACCACATAAAGGTTATACATTTGGTTTTAATTGTATTTTTTGAATTGTACATTGTACATTGAATGCAATATAATTGTATTTGTTATTTGTAAATGTTAATAATTTCAACAACTAATCATTTTTTGTGCCTATATGGGCAGTCATCTCAATGGCAAAAAGATGGATTGACTCACCAAAAATGATTTTATCTCCTGTGAGGAAACGCATAGGAAATGATTAGACAGGAATGTCTCAAACATCGGACTACAAACTGAGATCAGCCCAAAATGAGCTAAATGAGTATTTTTAGCACACTTTAACATTACAACAAATTATACGAAGAATGTCTGATTGAAGATATTTCAAAGAAAAACAAAACACCAAGTATGGGAACAAAATTAGGGGACTTTGGTACAAAAACAACTGTATTTATTGAAATCTCTAACAAACACATCAACATGGTCTTCGGGGAAACCTACAAGATACATTAGTGGGATCTACACAAAGCTGTGGCTGAGGGTAAATTTACAGCCGTGGTGTAAAACAGCCCATTAAACTCAAGCGAGGAGAGACAAAAATACTATAAGAGCTTTGAGAGATGGGCTCATCCAGTATCCCAACATGCCCCACAGAAGTGCTTTAATCGGCAATACAGAGACAGTCCATCTGTCAACAGATTGAGTCATGCATGAGTTTCAACACGGATCCACCCAATGGCATTATAAGATCAGAATTCTGATAAGTATCATACAGCTTTGGAATGACAAAGGTGTAAATAATGATATAATATACCCTAATGGTCAAAAGTTTTAGATCAGTAAGATTTTTTATGTTTTTAAATGAAGTCTCTTCTGCTCACCAAGACTGCTTTATTTGATGAAAAAAAAAAAATGACAAAAAGTAATATTGTGAAATATTATGACAATTTAAAATGACTGTTTTCTATTTTAATATATTTTAAAATGTAATTTGAAAGCTGAATTTTCAACATCATTATTGTTGCTGATTACACATCAGTTTTCAGTGTCCCTGATTTTATGCTAAAAAAACATAAATTATTATTTATTATAATAATTTATGTTAGAATTATGTCATTTATTTAAAATAGAATCTTTTCTAACATTATAAATGTCTTTACTGTAACTTTTGATCAATTTAACTCATTCTTGATGAATAAAAGTATTTTCTAATTTCTTTCCCCCAAAAATAAAAATTAAATTCTTCCTGACCCCAAACTTTTGAATGGTAGTGATTAATGTTACAAAAGCTTTCCATTTCAGATCAATTCTGTTCTTTTGAACTTTCAATTTATCAAAGAATCCTGAAATAAAAATGTAAAAAACTGGATAATAATCATAAATGTTTCTTGAGCATCATATTATAGTAACTTCTGTAGGATCATGCGACACTGAAGACTGGAGTAGTGATGCTGTAAATTCAGCTTTGATCACAGGAATAAATTACACTTCACTATATATTCACATAGAAAACCGCTGTTTTAAATTATAATAATATTTCACAATATTACTGTTTTTTTTTTTTGTTGTTGTATTTTTTATTAAATATTTGCAGCCTTGGTGAGCAGAAGAGACTTCTTTTAAAAACATAAAAAAAAATCTTACCGATCTAAAACTTTTGACCGGTAGTGTACATTTTCTGATTAATTATCTTTTGCGCACACAATTAATTTTTTTAAATTGTAATTGCAACTTAAACTGTAAAGATTCGTGGCAAAAGCACAAAATTACTAAAACTTAAATAAAAACTTGAAAAAAGGTAATCCAATAGATGAATACATATTAACCGGGACTGGAAATGGAATTAGACAATTCCATGGATTTGGTATATATTTACCAGTGATCCACATCGGCGTCATCAAACTGTCCAGCGATTGAGCTCGAGTCGACTTCCATTCCATCTGGATGCAGAAAAAAGAAAAACAAGTTTAAGCACCGTATTAAATTATGAGCATCCTGTCCTGAACTGCTCCGCTGGGCTTTACACATAACAGATCCATTAGCTTTCAGGAAATCCTGCTCATTACACACACAGCCCCATCAGCTAAACAGACTCTGGCTCCAAGAATGCTTGAATTCACACTCTTCTCCGACTGACTGAAATAAAATCATATGTACACGCACCAAGACAAGATTCACTGAATAAAACATTCATGCATTAATGCATATAAAACATACTAAAATGTGACTCTTTTAGGACCATGTGAGGTATAAAGTTGCATGACCTTTCTCTGTTACTGCCATTTTGTGGCTGCTCATGTGCATAATGATTTTTTTTCCCCATAAATAACTTTTACAATCAAGTAAATTCACCTGGGATGTCCATCAAACAGTGTGAAAAGCTCTCTCAAACTTTCATACATTCTTTTATTTGTGTTTTGGATGACCAAGTTACCACAGCTTTACATGCAATGTGGTCATATATATATATTAGTTAATGTCCTCCTGTGGTGAAAATCAAGCTTTTGATGTAATTTATATGTTTATGTGGTGTTTTTAATATGCTTTAAGACAAACCATGTGCAAATTCATAAGTCAGCACCATTGCGGATTAGTCTGACTACGTTCAGCGACCTATCTCTCAGTTTTCCTGAGAACAGCCGGCCAATCAACGAACAGAGGGTGGGCTGAGAGCCGTGATCTAGACGCTAAGCGGCGAGTTTAAGATTGTATTTTAGGTCAGGGAAATCGAAAACGACCGCGGATATGGAGATACGGGATCCAGTTCGCTCCGTTGTGGAGAATATTACCGGCATTTGCAAACTGAAGCCCGAACAAGAAGAGTGTTTGTTAAACTTTTTGAATGGAGGTGATGTTTAAGTTAGAGAGAGAGGTGATTGCGTTATGTGATTGGCTTACGGGTAACCAATGATTATATACTTCAGACAAGCGCCCCTTCCATAATCTCTCTAGCTGCGTCCGAAATCGAATACTTCCCTACTATATAGTATGCGAAACAGTACACGAGCAGAGACGTATGTCCGAAATCATAGAATTAGAAAAACAGTAGGTGAAAAGTACCCGGATGACCTACTTCTCCCGGCGAGATTCTGAAGCAAGGATACGATGGACACTATTGTAAGCCTGGAAAACTGGTTAAAAAGAAAATAACTGACCAGTGGCCTCTAAAGACAATGGCAAGTTAACATTTGACCCTCTACCCCCTTCCTCTGACCATCTTATCTACATCTCTCTCTCTCAGTCAGTAACACTGAAAACTCACACAGGAATATATATGGTTTTAATGTGAAGGTGATAATCTTTAAGGATTGTTTAGTATCATTTTGAAGCTGTCAGGGTGACTGGTAATAATGTCTCATTTCCAAAGAAGTAAAAGAAAAGGTAATAAGTAGAGTTGAGCCGGATACTCGGCTGAAACGAGTATCCGGTACGGATAAAGCACTTTTGTCGAGTACAAATATTATACGAGTAATACGAGTCAATATCTGTGCTCGGATAAAAAAAAGAAGAAAAAAAAGAAAAAGAAAAAGTAATGTTGAAATTAGGGCTGAGCGATATATCAATATAAAGAATATATATTTTAAATGTGATATGTAATTAGAGTTTGCGCTGCACGCCTTGCTCCAAGCAAGCTGCTTAGTGCTGACCCAGAGCTCTCTGCACTGCTCCCCGCGCCCCAGTCACTCCTTTTCCACTTTGCGTGCTTGATTAAATAAAGTCTTTCACCTCAGCAAAACGGACTTTGTCCTGTCAGCCGTTATACTGTAACGTTAGTCGTAGCGCACACTCAATTGCACGCGCAAATGCGGCGGCGCGCGCTGGATCGCCTCACTGTATATAAAGTGCAAAAGAAACAACGAGCATGCAACACTGTTGCGTTGTAAATAACACGAAATAAAAACAAAGCAGGTATGATTTTAATTCTATTCACCAGGAGCAGTTTCAATGTTTCATTAACAGTCTATTCACCAAGGTATATTAACCCCTTAATGCCCCTATTTTTCTTTGTGTTATTTTTTATATTTTTTAAATGAATGTAATGGCTCATACCAAAGTTGTATTGACAAAATAAATAAACCAATTAATAAATCACAATTACAATTCCAAGGGAATAATCTGCAATTAAGATTTTTGTCATAATCATGCGCAGGTGAAGAAACCTGTTAATTATTTATTCATTTGATTTTGCAAATGTTCATGTTTCAATAAAACTACTTGTGACATGTCATATTTGGCTTTGACTGAACATTTGCTCTCACTTTGCAGAAAAAATATCGGGATATATTTTGTATATTGAAATTCAGCCTAAATATGTTGGGATATGACTATTGGTCCATATCACCCAGCCCTAGTTGAGATGAAAACTCTTGTTCGTTACATTTTACTTCATATTTGCAACCACATGTGTTGTATTCATTGTTGCAAAACTTGTTCTGTAGTTCGTTGTTATCGTGATCAAAACCATTGATCTGAAGCTCAATGCTGATGCTGTCATGTAAATAGTTTTCTTATCAGCAATAAATATAAGAATTTCTGATCAACCCATATCAATTGCATGCTGAAAATAACATACCGGTTAAAGCCCCGCCCATTTCAAGACTACCCGACCCACTTCCGGGTTTAGGCCCCGCCCAGTCCGAGTACAGATACAGATACAGATAATTCATATGGTTATACAGATACAGATACAGATACAGATAATGCTGTACTCGCTCATCCCTAGTAATAAGGTTTAAGAAGTTTAGGAATAACTGGCCCACAAAGGAATGTGGTTTCTAGTCACTCCAAAGGTTTAAATGCTAATTTCCACTACAGATGGTCAAAAAATTCTACCCCCAGTAAGTTGTTGGGGGAATACAGTAACTTTCCATTATAATCTGATGATTTATACAGTATCAGGTAAGGTCTGGCTATATAAGGAAATGCAACGGGGAGTTCGGGGCTGCATTTTCTCTATCAGATAAGCCCATGATGCTGTGTCTTCAAGGCTCAGCATTCATGTAGTTAATATGTTGGGTAAAGTTGTTCTAGAAACATTTGATGGTTTGCTCTGATTACCTTGTGGAATTGTAATAATACATTTACCTGACATTATAAATTATATTTGATTATTCTAACAGACTTTGACTTTATTTTCATAAGATTTAAAAGGAATAGTCAAACATTAACGTGTATTTAATGATGCAGCTTTTTGATAAACGAGTTAATACATAAGATTAAATGTGTTGCATTTAATTAAAAATCACTTTGCCATGGGAAAGACAGAACACGCGTGAAATCTTCACCACGAATCGAACGCCGGATTTGGATCGATTTTGTGGCTCTTTACACTATCCCATGATGCCACGGGAGAGGAGTTGTTGTTATATTTGAAAATGGCGGAAACCGGAGACGCGGCTGTAAAGTTAGGAGATCAATACAGACACGCATGCATATCTCTATTGATTCATTCATGTTTATTTATCAATGGTAATATCACAAGCAAATAAATGGCTTTCTCCTTGCCAAAAATCAACATCTGTCATTGTTTGAGGTTGTGTGTGTGTTTTATTTGAGAAATTCCACAAAAAGCGTGATCTGCGAGCAGCTCACGTGATCTGTCGGCTAGGATGACGTAAAAACGCAGATGAAAACGGAAAGCAGAACTAAAAACAGCGCAAAAATGGTGCAGTCACTGGAATGGGCTCTTTAAATTTTCGCAATGTTGTGACAGCGTATGTCACATACAACATGGCGCATTCATACTACCCGTATTCATACTATATAGAACGTATTTTTTTAACGTGAAGTACGTTCTTATTAAATATAGTAATGAAATTCAGGAATGAAAACGATGCTATCCTCGAGGGATCACAGTGGGTTCAATGGATTGTATTGTTGTTCAATAGCATACCAATTATTTAGTCGATGAAACTCCATTAATCAGTTTTAAAAGTTGCGAGATGTGAAAATCATGTGATCATGAGTTTTATACGGGGCATGCTATTGTAAAGAATAAGTCTATTCCTTCAGAAGATTCCTCATTTTCATTAGTCATAAATTCAATATGCCATCTAACCTTCATTAAGGTCTATTGTAAACTACAGTTACTTCGCTGCATCTTTGTGAGATAATACACAAAACTGCCCTCTCTTGACAGATTAACCATCACTACTGAAATAAATCATATGCACAGACCTTCAAATGCAGTCGAAGCCTCGTCGGTTCTGACTCCAGCCATGTGGTACTGCTGTGCGACTGACTGTGCCAACATCCCTTCCAGTCTGTCCAGTGTGGCCTGACCCTCTGACGTCAGGTGAGACAAGCCCTCCTCATAGGTGTAAAACGTGGGAATGTCTCCATGACCCTGCTCTTGCTCTAAAGAGAAAAAATGTGTAAGAGGAACAATACATTGAAACAATGTGTGTGAAAGCTTCAGAAGAGACACCAATCTTCCATGGAGAACTTCAAAATTATTTCAAAGAAGCTAAATCAGCCAAAAATACAGGTTTAATCTGACATCACATTTCTAAAATCAATACATTTAAAAAAAAACTCCAAATTACATTCTTTTAAGACAAGGGTTCTCACTGTCTTGGGATCCCTGGACACACTTTTTTAAATTAATTTTTTGACCTTGAAAAGTCATAATAATTGATAAAATATTTAATATAATGAATAGACATTTTTTCTAGTTATTTCAAGCTATATTATATCATGTAGAAATATGCTGAGAAATTGCCATCAAAGATCATTATTTTAAAATTAGTTAATTTAATTATTTGAATTTTAATATTTATAAATGTTATTTTATTATTCTAGAATAATGAATTTAGTTATTTTAATTATAAATAGTTTATTTATTCCATTTACTTTAATACATTGCAACTCTGGTTTGTGCAAAAAAAAAAAGTCAGTCAGTCACAGCAGCTTTGGTACCACTTTAGTTCTTTAGTCCATTTCTCATTAATACTTATAAAGCTCATTAATATTAATTAACACATATTAATGCCTTATTCTGCAAGGCCATATTCGACATACCTTAATACTATATAATACTACCATATTCCTAAACTTAACAACTACCTTACTAACTATAGAGAAGCAGTCATTAGGAGGTTATTGAGGCAAAAGTCGTAGTTAATAGTGAGAATGGGCTATATGCACGCATAAGTTCCGCATTTGACGTAAGGATGCTCGTCCATTTCCGGTTGTGTAGATTAAAGCGGAGGAAAACCGGAGAAAACGGGATTATGGCAGAGTCTTCAATATTTACTGTCCTCCCATCTTTGAAACGAAACGTACATACGTTTAGATGTAATTTTATATATAGTTATGTTTATTTAATATAATTTTAAAAAGAAGCATAAACACAACGAGGGGTGTCTGTTTTATCTGTTTTTGTGACTAACGTTTCATTAGTATAACCATGGAGTATAAAATTTAATATAAATTCTCGGTATTGCATTGGACTCTATGATCGGCGGAAGTTATCGAGCATCCTTAATCCTTTACTGGAAATAACGCCGTGCATAGAGCCCATTGGACTCTAATCTAAAGTTTGACCGCAGCTTTAATAGCAGAAATATCTTTGCCTATATGAGAGACCTATAAATATTGCCATGGACAACAGGTGACCTTGGAGTCAAAAAGGTTCAGAACCACTGCACTAGATGCATCATGGGTCCAAATGACACTCACCCGCCTCCTCTACGTCATACTCCTCTCCCTCATAATCGTCATCATCGGTGTCAGCGTCCTCGGGGTCCGGGTGCAGGGCCTGACATTCACACATGGTGGAGAACATGGGCTCCACTGCAGTGCACACACAAACACATGCTGTTACTCTCTACAGGAGTGATGCTCACACTGAACTCATCAGTGTTCGTTCCAAACACTCACATGCGGCTTTATCACTAGGCACAAAGCGGATCTCTGTGATGGTTTGCGAGTCTTCACTGTCGCTGTCACTCTCCTCATCATCCTCTAATGCATCATCTGGAGCTTTATCCTGCAGCTCTCCATCACCTTCATCTGGAAGACACAGAATTTCAGAACTCAGAACTCAGACTCAGAAAAGAACTGCTGACCAAAATGTCTGAAGTAATGCATCACTATTTTTTTTTTTTTGGAAAATGATGTCTCACCGTCCAGTTTTGCATTGACCATCACATACAGGTGCTCTTCTGGAAACGAGCTAAGATCCCGTGAGATTGCATGCAGACTGATGGAAGGGTATTCAAGACAGAAACCCATCCCTGAACCATCAAACCAGGACAGATGGCTGCAAGGACACATAACAGCTGCATTAATAAACATAGGTCCCCAAAACATCATGAGTGTAATATGGTAATGCACAACATAATCAAATACTAAATAACATAAATATAAAACAAATTAAAGATGGAAAGAAACACCAACTCATAGAATCTGTGCCATTGCTCTACTAAAGTACTTTTCGTGAGGTGTCTACTAACCCTTGCTAGGCATGATATGCATAAATATGTCTAAATATGTCCACAGGTGTCACTTGATGTAGAACACGCATACCACGTGTACACAACACTAATGTTTTAAGTTAGTTAACGTGCACAGAGACTCACGCTTCAGCCACAAACAGAGTTCCAGATCCCAGTCTTTTCCCGTCCAGAACCGCGGTTGTTTCGGCTTGCTGGAGCCGCACGCCCTCGCTGGGTGGAGGTAAACTCTTCAACACTACCATTCTGATGAATTAAATCACCGTGAAGATGCTGAATGCGCTAACACTGATGCTCTAGTGAGACAATACACAGTCACAACGCACTGCAAAAACAACAGTAACTCTCATTCAAGCGTTACCAAGCTTTCTCTTTTAAATTCATTAATATACAAAAAGTAAAATGCGACTGGTTTGCGTGGCGAGAAACTTTCGAATGGGTTTTATAGTTCAAAGATTCACTGTCATGCGTCACTTCTGTAGTTCTCACTCATTGTGCGACGACGACTGTCTCTAATAACTGTTTCCTGTGGGACACACGGGTCATTCCTGCAGGGGGCGCTGAGTGGCACAAAAAGACGGATTCTCCATTGACTTGCATTGACGGGTAAATACGTTTTTGTCTTATTGGAGATGTTTGTGCAGTAATATAAGTACAATTATTTCAATAATGCTAATTACAAAGATAAATATACAACAAACAGGCGAATATTCACAAGCGCAATCTCTGTAGAAATATATTAGTCTGTAATAACAAACAGATTTCATTGGTTCACTCCTCAAAACGCGGAGAAAAGTAACAACTATCTTATGATACCTGCATTGTGCGTTTGCAACGTCAGCACCGATGTAAATAAATTTACTCTTGAAATACTGACTAATGACAGATGACGTCCGTCCGGGCCACTAAGTAGTACAACCCATTGTTAAACAATAATCCATTCTACAAATTATTTATTTCCATTCATCAGCGATATTCGCGCCGCTTTATGACGCAATTCACGCAAAAAGAGCGCGTACGTTTGATACCACAAGGCAAAACCCTAGCGCCCCCTCAGGATCGGAGGACATATACAACACAGTAAACACAAACAGTGGTAATCTGAATATTTTGGTTCTTAATCCTTTGTGTACATTGCATAAGTTAAATAGATTTATTTATTGTTTGCTTTTGGGTAGTTGACCAATAAACAGTTTAATTATTCTATTATTCTTGTATGCAGTTTTATGACCTCACGTGACATTTGTATTCTCAATATGAAACATTTGACTACATTTGTGTACTTTCCCTTATACAGTACACACATTTTAACCTAAAATGTTAATATCGAAAATGAAATAGCCATACATTTCAACTAGCCATACAAGTAAATGCTTCTTGTGTCTTGAATCCATTGAAGGTTTAAAACACACAAATTTCAAGCCAGGGACATTAACAGCAACATTAAGTTTATTTTTGTTTTGTGAATAATTTTTTTTTTTTTTGAAATATGGAGACATACATCTGTAAAGTAAGAGTAAAATAAACTGAGAAGGAAAATGAATTCCAGTAGTACAAGGCTCAAAAACACATTCTTTAACTGAAAGCAAGGACCATAATTATTAATCTAGTGCTTGTGGCTTTTGTTGTTATTGTTGTTTTTGGATTTATTCTGTAATGGGGTGGATTTGTGTTGGAATGACTTCCATAGTGTTCTAATTCAAACAATCCAGCATAAAAGACACCCGCTTGGAGTCAAAGAAACCTTTAAAAACAACTCTATGGAAAGAGCGATCCAGACTGCGGTGTCGAACAATGCGGTCCCACCATCAAAGGTGCTTGGTCGACAAGTGCATTCAGTTGACACATAAAGCTCAGACAGGGACTTAAAAGTGACTGAATGTCTCCGTAAACGTCCTAAAATTTCAGCAACAGCTTTCAAAGTGCAGAAATTTCATCATTTTTAAAATAATTAAATAAGATTGTTTTTAACATCACATACAATGTTATTTTTAGTAGAGAGTATATTAGTCTTTTTAAAAAAAAAAAAATAATAATAATCGAAATGACAGATTACGATCATCATCCAATGTGTTTCGTCCTTTTTTGCTGGTCTACTAACTAGTTTAATTTCACCCAAAATGAAAAATTCTGCCATCATTCTCACCCCGAAGTTCGAGCTACTCGTTTCCATAAAACAAAAGAGAAAATCTCTTCTTGTGCTCCACAGAAAGTCATGTGGTTTTGCAATGACAAGAGGGCGAGCATATGATGTCAGGATTATCTTTTTTGGGTAAACTATCCCTTTAAGCCTTTAATTGGATGAAAGCATTTAGGCAAAGTTCGGCATCAAAGGTTAATGTACAACGTTTCCATGTACAACAAAGAATAAAACATTAATACAGAGAATGTAAACCTCTAAAACTCCAGTCTAAAACTAACAGAACACGTAAGCTTCAAATGCACGCCATCCAGTTTCTCCGGAGGACGACAAAGCCGCTTTATACAAACAAAACTGTACTGGCCGTTAATGACAAAGTGCTTTTACTCTGAGGAATGGTTACTGTAGTATTAAGGAGACCCTGTTCTAATCTGGGAAGGATGATACATGCGGATGTACGGAGTGGATTCAGACGTCTGAAACGGACAAATACGGCATTCCTCTGGAAGCTTCATTTTTGGTCCACTACACCCAAAAACTACGGTGGCTGATGCGGGACATTCCCGTGACAGGTGACTCTCAGTCGAAAGGCTATGAGAAAATAAATGCATGTTTTACCTACAGAGCACATCATGACAACTGTTCACTGTCGAAAACAAAGTTAACAAGGTCCGTGACGCCAGTGAACTCTTCCTCGTCCTCATCGTCATCGTCATCCTGAGCTGCGGTCCTCAGCGGGACCAAGCCGTTGTGCCGGCCAGGACCTCGGGGGTCCGCAGTGTTTCTGGCCGTGTGCCTCCATCTGACATTTCCACGTATGTTTTCCTCTTCCTCCTCCTCGTCTTCGTCTGTTTCTATGCGGTTCGACCTTTTGCGGAGGGGCTGCTCATCCTCCTCAGAGTCCTCTGTCTCTCCTCTGTCCTCCTCTTCATCTTCACTGGAGCTTTCCTGCCGAGTCCGTTTTATTAGTTTGTGCCTAGGTTTGGAGTCTTTCCTAGTCGACACGCACTTCCGTCCTCTTTCTGGTCTCTTGAGAGATTCCTTTGGCTCTAAGTCTTTAGAAAGCGTGGACTCTAGAAATATAGGATGAGACGAAAACAATTTACATTTCTAGTTGCAAATTAACATTCTAGCTAACAGTAATTATTTAGTCTGATGATGTGGCAAAATAAACAGATGTAAATAGTAGGGCTGTGAAACGATTAATTGCATCTAAAATAATGTGTGTAGTGTGTATAATTATTTTGTATATATAAACACACACACACACATGCATGTATACATTTAAGAAATATTTGCATATGTATACACTTTATATATATTTATACAAAATTAATATTATACATAAAATATAAATATTTTATATATAAATAATAAATTTTTCTTAAATATATACATGCATATGTGTGTATTTATATATACAAAATAATTATACACACTACACACATATATATCATGTAAAACTTTTATTTTGGATGTGATTAATCGCAATTTAACGTTTCACAGCCCCCAGTAAATAGCAAAACGGAGGGTCTTAAGAGATGCATTTTTTTGTTTTTGATTTTGTCTTGATGTGCAAAAAATAAATAAATAAATAAATCATAATAAATAACCATAAATAAATCACTGAGGGTTTAGGCACTAGTACTTATACAAAAAAGGGCCACAAAAATCTTAGTAAATATATTTATAAATACCTTCTATATACAGAGGCTACCCTCTGGTTGTCTTTGGTTATTTTAGAGTGAAAAATGTTGTTTTGAATCTTAAAGCTACACTGTGTGATTTCTACCCCCATCTAGTGGTGAAAAGGTATATGACCATCCAGTGAATATTAGTTTCCGTTCCTCTCAATTCCGATTTCGTTTTAACTCCTATGGTGGGCAATGTAGTCCAAGATTAACATGGCTTCCAGTTCGACCTCGTCCATGAGTGTTAACTCAAACGTAAACGCGAAAGGCGAAGCTTGAATTAACGTGTCTGTCCCTCTTTGGCTAATGTACTTTCAAGATGGAGGGTCAACATGGCGACCGACATTAGAATCCCTTACCCGCATGTATTTTCAATGGCATATTATACACTCACAAGAATACTTTATTACTTGAATGAAGTAAATATACATTAATTAAGGCATATATTTTTGAAAGAACTAAGTGTTTTTAGCAAAGAATAAACTAAAAGAGTTACACAGTGTAGCTTTAAAAAAATGTACACAAAAAGGAAAATCTAAATTGTCTAAAATAAAAACACACACTTTTGATCTTCAAGGTCAAAAATGACCAGCAATAGCATTGAATGGAAGATACAAAAACACAGAGACATTTTTAACAACAACTAGGGAATATACAGCCATATATATTTTATTTTATTTAGAAATAAATGGTGCATAATTTAGAGGTAAATATTGTCTAGTATGATGAAATGTACAAGAATAAATATCATTGAAACAAAATATAGTACATTCATATCATTCAAAAAATGTTAAGCTAATTGTCCTGGGCCTGTTCTGACCGCCAAGGATCACATGTGTGACCCCTGAGTGAGGAATATGAAGAGATGACATATATTAACAAATGTGAAAATAGGAGTGTGGTGGCGCTCACCTTCACTGTTGGAGCTGGACAGTCGTCGACGGTGAGGAAGAGTGGGGTGTTTCTGATCGGACACCTTCCGTGATCCCTCAGACTCTGACGTCTCGTAGTAGTTGACCTGAGAGTTCTGACTCCGTCGCGGACGCCTTCTGTTGACATCCACGTCGCTGTCGCTGAACTCATTAGAGCCTTCTGTTTCTGGCAAATGAACAAGTAAAAGAAATCATTCAATAGGACTCTCTACCCAAACCTATTGAACTGCTTAGCTAGACAGCCTACCTCCAAAAACAAAAACACCAAAAGTATGCCGTCATATGAAAGTTGCTGGGTGCAAAGAGTGGACATTTCAAAGTGTGGACTTAATTTACGTTCATTAAGGATTCTGCCTTAGAAGATACAGTAGCTGTACATGTGAAACAGCTTTGAAATAGAGCACATATGTAATTCTTTTAATACAGACCCATTTCCTCTTCCTCCTCCTCCTCTTCCTCTGAGTCTAACAGGTCCTCCTCTGAGGAGCCTCTTCGTTGAGCGGGAGGTCTGCGTTTGCTCCTCCTGCTTCTCTGGGTGAGTGCGGTTCTTCCTATTCTTCTGGAGGCTGGTTGATTCTCAGCGCCACTGTCACCACTGCCCCATTCACTCCCCGCATCACCATCAGACGCACCCTCTCCCGAAACTACGAATTCCTCCTCCTCCAGGCTAGCATTACAAAAGCATATATATATTAATGCCGATTCTGACCCAGTTGTATGTGGAAACCTATATAGCATGAAATGCCAGTCTATTGAATTTATGAAAATGAAAAAAGCAAAACTGTTTCCACAAAAATACCTATTTTAAAGTACAACTAATTTCAACATTGATATTGACGAGAAATGTTTCTTAAAGGAACACGCCGACTTTTTGGGACTTATTCACCGTATCCCACAGAGTTAGATAAGTCCTTCTCATCTCTTTGTGTGCTGTACTGCTAGTCTAGCTTAGCACAAAGACTGGAAGTAAATGGCTACAGCTAGCATACTGCTCCCAATAACTGACAAAATAACACCAACATTTTCCTATTTATATGTTGTGATTTGTATAGTCACAGCGTGTACAAATAACAAGGTTCTATGAGACACAGCCATCTTTTAACCGTATAAATACTGGGAACTATTTTCTCAGAAGGCGAAGCACTGCTACTTGGGTGGAGTGATACAAATCACAACATATAAATAGTCTGTGGAGAAATGCAATCATCCATAGCTACGGAGCTCAGTCATGAGAGCGAAGGCATCACGTCACAGGCTTACGACATCGATAAGAGGAGCGGTGTCCGCATACTCAATTGCTTGTAAAACAGCAAATAATCCTTCTGATTGGTCGGTGTATTTTTGCTTTATACATTTTAGGTTTATACTCAAATTCAGATTGTGTTGGGGGGGTGGGATTATTAGGCCATAAATCAGACAATTTGACAGGAGAGATATAATTTTGGCAAAAAAAAAAAAAATTCCCGGCCAATGTTTGTTAATTAACGGACAACGGAAACCCTGGGATGGACTTATCTAACTCTGGGGGTTATGGTGAATAAGTCCCAAAAAGTCAACGTGTTCCTAGCAGGCTAGCAGTTAATTTAATTTGTAATATTCAAAATATTAGTTTTACTGTATTTTTGATTACATACATACAGCCTAGGTTGAAACCTCTTTCAAAAACATTTAAACTAACAATCTAACCTCAATTTCAACCAATTTGTAGGACAAATACAATAATATATATATATATATATTATAAGTATTAAGCATATTTCCCCCAAATTCTTTCATGGCTTTTTTGTTGTTGTAATTCTCATTAATTCTCACAGTGATTGTCATGGTGAATCTCAATAGATGTAGTAGTCAGTTTAGTTTAGAGCACAAAATACTGTTATGAGTGACAATGACAAAAGTGACATTGATTTAAATTAAGCAGTGCGACACAACCATGATGTGTAAATAACTAACAGCTTTGCATTAAACTAATTAGAATTTAAGGGGAAATTGTGGTCCTAGAAATAGGAAAATATAAGACATTTATAGAAAAAAATAGTCTTTTTCTTTTGATTTTGGGATAAAATATGACCAGCTTTACAGCTTGTGAGATTCACCGATAGAATATTTAATATTACCCATTATATTTTGAAGAACTGGTAAAAAAAAAAAAAAAAAAAAATCCACCTGATTTGAACCCCAAAATCCCAAATTTGAACTAATATTCGTATATTTTAAACACACACCTATCACTAAGCTGAAACTCATCCTCGCTCTCCTCCTCGTCCACCGTACTGTCACTGTCCAGGTCATTGAGTCGCCTACGCTTCTTTCGCGGCGCGAGAGGTTTCACATGCCGTCGACTCTCTCGGCTCACCGTGTTCCGCTGCTGACTCGTGACAGTCACTACAGGTTTACCGTGACCAGCACCTGCAGAACACCAGCAGTGAATTTAATATGCATAGACACACATATTATAAAGTATGAAACAATATCTCAAACGACCAACCTCCTCCTTCTGAATCTTGAAGGTCTTCCTCTATTGCTTCATCAATGGCTTCATCAAAATCATCAAATCTGGTGGTTAGTAGTAAGAAAATCAAGAATTAGTTAGACTTATATCTTCTCTTAGAGTCTACAAGAAATATTTGAAAACTTTACAATAAGGTCCCATTAGTTAATGCATTAACTAATAAACAAATTAAAATTAATTGTTAAATTAATTAACAATAGGCAATACATTTGTTGTTAAAGTTAGTTAATAAATAAAACAACTATTCATTGTTCATGTTAGCTCAGGTCCATTAAATAATATTAACAGATACAACGTTTGATATTAGCAACTGTTAAAATTAACATTAAAGGTGTCCTATTATGCTTTCATGCATCTTCAACTTTTTTCAAGTGTGAAATGTTGCAGTTTCAGCTTGAAAAAGGTCTGCAAAGTTAAAACAGAACTAAGTATATCCTAAGGGAGTTATTCTCTATATCAGTAATCACTATTTCTGAACTTCAATCAGAGCACACTGTGCTTTTCAGAAGGAGGGGCTTCATATAGACAGCTAGCTAACTAGATAGATAGATAGATAGATAGATAGATAGATAGATAGATAGATAGATAGATAGATAGATAGATAGATAGATAGATAGATAGATAGATAGATAGATAGATAGATAGATAGATAGATAGATAGATAGATAGTACTTTATTGTCCGTGTACACGGAAATTTGTCTTGCAATACAAGCTCCTACAATTGTAACACAAACAAGCTAAAAAAAAAACATGAGGTCATCAGTAAAAAGTATAAAAAGGTACTTAAATAATATTATGGGTACTCCGCCCCGCAAGAGTGTTCTTCAATAGCCATAAATATATACATATATTAAAATGCAAGTGGGGGGAAACTATCACTTCTTTCCTCTCACGTGTTGATTCATCAACTAGTGTTACTGACAGACTGGGAGAGAGGTGTAACAATTTTGAACATTCAAGCATGAAAACCTATTCTAGTAGACCGAAAACAAAAATCAAAACAACATAGGACAAGATTAAAAAATGACTTCTCATTGTTAGTTAGTTCACTAATGTTATCAAATGGAGATTTATTGTAAAGTGCTACCAGAAATATTGATTACCTATAACTGATGGATTTCTTCATCCTAGTCGATCGCCTCCCCAGACTCTTACTTTTCTTGGCATCCTTTTTTTTCTCGGTCATGGGATCTTCTTCATCACCGTCCTGACATGATGAAGAAGTGCAAATTTAAAACCAAATAAAGGTAATCCCATTTTATTAATTTGTGTAATTTATATATCTTATATTAATTTAGATACAGCATAGCCTACTTTAGCATAATTTACTATAGTATGGCATATGGTACAATACAGTATGGCACTATATATAAATATAATATAAAATGGGCTGCATACTTACTGGATTGGGTATAATGTTCTCCACGCTGATACCCACATACACTAATCGCTCACGTCTGAAAGAGAGAAAACAAGAAAAATCTCAGAATCAGACTCACATGAGCATATTCATCATCCATGATGATTCATAGTAATGATGATGATAAGCTGGTGAGACCATTTATGAGGTGTGTGTGTGGATTTATACCTTCGTTCAGCTCTCTCTTTCTTCTTCAATGCAGTGTCCAGATTCAGAAGCTGTTCTTCCAGTCTCTGACAGAGAAGCTTCTGTAAATGACAAGAATATATACTTGATTAATATAGCTCACATACACACACAAGGCATTAACACAGTGATTTAAGCCCTTACATGCTGGCAAGGAGGGCAGAACCATTCTCCATCAGGAATGATCATTAGAGGAGGTCTCAGACAGGCCGTGTGATATCCGCTGTCACACATGTCACAAAGAAGGATCTGGGACGAAAATACACAAGACAGAAAACGTGAAATTATGCTCTAGAATAGTAAATAAATAAATCGTGCCTAAGAAAGTACTAGGTAATATAAGGTAACTACATGGGTTAAGGTTAGTTTGGGGTTATAGTACCTAGTTATTACATTTACATAGTATGTACATGGGGAAGACAGTACAATAAAGTAATACCTTTGTTTCTTCTAATCTTTTGCCATTTGACAGACAATCTCATCTTTTAGTTTAAATCATTTTAGAAACCCATATGTGCATCAATTGTCTGAATAAACGTACTGTATGTGTTGGAGTTTTACTGAAAGCATTTTACTGAAAGCACATTCTGTATTGTGTTTTTCTTTTCTTTTTTTGCTTAGGCAATTTGGCAAGTTTTTCACCATACAGATAATAAAACATGTTATCTTAGCAATATTACTATTATGGCATTTTTTAATATTTAAATTAGTTTTTATTTTTTTAATTTTCAGTTTCCATTTTAATTCTAGTTCAAGTTATTTTTTTATACAGTTTTAGTTAAAGGGTAACTAAACCCCTGGTCAGAGCCTGACTCCACCCACTGGCAATATTTGAAAAATACTGAAAAAGTGGGCAAACCCCAGCGGAGATAGAGGGGACGAAATTTCAAATTTCAATACTCGCAATTCCAACTCCTGACTCGCTACAGTGGTTTTGACGAAACAAGCTGTTTTTAATAAAACTTTTTATACTGCCAAGGGCGTAGCTCGTGCCAAGAGCGTGGTGAGCTGAAACCTGCGTACGTCACGAAGTGCGGAACATCCAATAGGAAAATTCAACTGCAGTAGCCACCGTTTAACCTGAAGAGGGCAGCACTAAGACGTTTTTACACCATATACTGTAGAAATTAAACACTTTATACACAAATGTCAAAAAAGTTACTCGAATCAACGACTGGTATTAATAAAGATCCATTCTTACAGATCATTAACTAAAAAAAGTTATTTTAAGGTTTAGTTACTCTTTAACAATAACAAAACTAGGTGACTTGCATTGAAGAGAAGCACCTGATCTCTTTTAATTTGGATTAGTAAGTAACCAAAGTAACAATTAACCACATAGAACTGCTCTAATACTCAGTTTTACTTAAGCAAGCATCACTCATGTTGCTGTCATTTGATACTGTGGTTGTACACAGTACATCGAGTAAAATTTCCTTATTGAGGCATTAAAGCATAATCTATTTTAATTTCTTAAGTGGTAGTCTGAATTGATAAAAGAGAACTCACTAGTTCTGGGTGGTTAGCGAGCCCACAGTGTTTACAAGCATCTTCAGGTTGAATCTCGTTGGATTGGTCTGATTCGGTCTCACTCTTGTGGTCTTTTCTCTCTGATTTGGTGTCTTCATTGTTTGCAGCGTCGTCGTCGGCCACTTCCTCCTCCCGATCCGCAGCACCTTTGAGTTTGCTATTTTTCGTACGAATTTTCGACCAACGAGTACGCCTGTGTCGCCGTTTGGCCTAAAAGAGTAAAAAACAACATTTGCATAAATAAAAAGCTTTCTGTGCAATTTGTTCGACTGGATACAACAAGCTTTTGGACTACCTTCAAAGACTTAGGCTGTCCTTCCATGTCCACTTTTTTGTGCAACTCCTTAGGATTCACATTCACCTCTTCGTCTACTATGCGTTCCTCTTCGTCTTGTGCTTCTGATGAGGCCTTAAGTTTTCCATCTTGCTTCTTATCTCGACAATCTGCCACTTTGGGGCTAGGCTTGCAGATCCTGGCAGATCTCCGTAGGGATCTCCGATTGCTGGTTTCCAACTCTTCGATGTCCTTGTGCTGGAGTTCAGGCGTTCGCCTATGAAGCGGGATCTTGATTTTCAGGCGAATCCCCTCCTTCTGAAGCTCCGACGATACCTCTTCATTATCGTTGTGTCCAGTTTTTTCACTGTCTTCCGCATCCTTCACCAAACCCTCACCAATGCTGGATGAGAGCTCAGTGTTTTGGCTGTCTTCTTTCGCTTGGAGCTTGGATTTGGCTTTTTGTGACCTTCTCTTTCTTGGGCTTTTCAGTCGTTTGTCTTTGCTGTCATCCTCAACATCAGTTTTTTCTCTGGCTGACAAAGTCTTGCTGTTTTTGAGTTCTTCTTCTTTGTCAATTTTGTCAACATTTTCCTCAACTGAAGTCTTTTGCATCTCTTCAGTCATTGGCGACTCCTCAACAATGTTTGATACTTTTGCTTCCACATCTGGGCTCTTATTGCAAGCATCTTTTGACACCAGATCCTCAAGGACACTGCATGGATGAGGACCATTGTCTGCTTTAACCATGGATTTCCCAACAAGTACAGACTGTCTTACGCTATCTGCGCCTCCAACTTCAGTCTTCAAGACATTCATATTCCCATGATGACCATTTGAAGAATTATCGTTTTCATTCAAAGGCCTCTTTCTCTCAATGGGACCTTTGATGACTCCAACACCTACGTATTGTTCTTGTGATACCGTATGGTAAAGATCAACAGTTGAATGCTTCCCAAGTAGCTTTTGTGGGACAGGGAAGATGGCTGTTGGTCCTTTCTCCTCATCAGTTGGGAATTCTCTTTTGATTTGCTGCTCCTTCAATGGCAAGACGGCAGGATTGCGAACAATGATTCCTCCTGTGCTGATGCTGCCATTGCTGTTAAGGTTGTTGTTGCTGTGATTGACGTTGGTGTAGTGATTGCTGACATCATATCCTCCACTCCTTTTCAACTCCCTCTTCTTCAGCGGTATTTTAGCCTGTTGGTCGCTCTTGACAGTTCTAGCCACATTCCCAAACATCATCTCTTTCTTGTCATCGTGCACCTCGGATTTCTTTGCCGGTTCTTGTTTGATGGAAGCAGGAGGCATGACGACAGAAATGGCATTCCATGGTTTGGGATCATCTTTTTGTTCTTCTTTGACAAGAGTTTTGATCGTACTAACCCTGTTGTCGATGACCAGTTTAGGCTTGGAAATTTCAACAACTTTCTCCTCTTGCTCTGGTTTAACGGGATCAATTGGTGTTTCTTTTTTAATGTCTTTAGGTATTAACCCAATTTCACTGAAATTGAATGTGGTATTGGAAAAGTCCCCTTGTCCCGATACACGGTTTCTCAAGTTCTCAGCCTCAGCCTTACCTTGAATACAAAACAATACAGTAAACCCCACAGTAGTTGACAACTAGTCTGGATATTGAAGCAGACATGTTCCTCTCAATGTCTGTGGTGCTCCAATCCCTAAATGGGAATGATTTTCCAATGAATTTTACCTTTAACACCTTCTGCCTCCATATTTGGGCTGGTGGGACAGCCTTGTGTCTCTTGGTCAGTCACGGGTGTGTCAATCTTGGCTTTAAGCTGTTCTAGTGTGTCAGCAAGATCATTCCTATTCCTGTTTAAAGTAAAATGCATTTCTTATTCCTTGATAAACTTCATTAAAGGAGGTATAACTATTATACTTCTAGAAAAAACATTCTGAGGAAACACAATGTTCAAAACATAGGTATTGAATGTGCTGTTAGTGTTCTTTAACTTAAGATTTTATGTTCTCATAACTTGATACTATATGTGAAATGTTTCTTTTGCTTATTATCATTTTAATAAACCATTTCTGGTATTTTCCCCACAAACTGCTTACTTCGCAATGCATTTCCAGGAGGATCCATCTATATCATCCTGTTCTTCAGAATAAACACGTATATTCTGTTCTTGATCTAACTGGAACCAGTACAAAAGACCTTCCTTGTCTCTACCGATGGGTTGTAGACGCATCTTGTCTGGGTCTTCCTCGTTGATTAATGTCTTAAACTTGAGATTGTCATCAAACTGGCACTCACACAAGTACTGTTAATAAAATAAAGAATAAAGGTGAAACTCATTAAAAAAATATATTCAAGATATTATTCAAAGGAAATATTCAAAAATATTCATATTCAAGGCACACTTTATTTGGGGGTAAAATATGACCTGGACATGTTCTTGACAAGTTACATAAGAAGCAATACTTCATAAAACGATATCTCCATCAAAAAAAGTCAAACTATTATTGATGTATAGAAAATAAGTCCCCTGGGAAATACTGACCTTTAAAATGCCTGTCTTACACTCAACTGTCATTTCTAGGTAGCTTTTTCTTTCCATTTCCCATGCCCAGGTGCTGTTAAATTCCTGGCACACCTGCATCAAAAATGATTTCAACAAACAGACAGATTTGCATGGATATTTCCATTTTCACGGTATATGATTTAAAACTACAACACTTACCTTTACAAGATACTTCTCCCATCTCTCTGGTGTGACTGTTTTGCCGATCTTCCGCAGTAGTTTGACATGGAGCTCAATCAATGGCCGAGGAACTAAATTGTACAAAAAAAGACGTGAGACGTGTTAAATTATTATAGCATTTAAAACTTCACATTAAAACCTCTTTTTTGAGACATAAAAACCATGCTTGCGCTGACTTTCAACAAATATTATATTATATAATAATAGCAACTGTTTTCCTGTCCCACGCACTTGTTTTTCATTTTGCTCATACTGTCTATACCTTTTATTTATTGTTTAAAATAAATAAATTAGAAACACATCTCTCTCATTACTATATCATCGATTTATCCAATCAGCTATCAGCAATGTCATAGCGAAAACATAATTATGCAGTGACGTTTACAAGCAATTCTCCTAAATGACAACATTAGTGCTGTGCAGCTCACATTCAGCTATTGTTATAAGAAACCTAGGAGTACACAATTAATACAGTATTTAAAGTGTACTGGACGTAAACAAATCTGTGCAGCGATTCTATTATTACAGTTAGCATAGGAAGTTTGACAGCGGCCTGCGCATGTGCAGTGTGCGGGTACACTCACATCGTTGTTTATAATCTGAACGTAAATGTATATCAGACCAATTTATCGTACTATACTGGAGTGTCTCAGTATTTAATGGTCACCGACAGCATGATAACACCTTTAGCAGTGCGTATGGTCACTCTGACGGCAATCATACACTGATATTAATCTTTAAATTGGATTTTTCCATGGGAAAGGGTGGAAAAACCACACATGACTGCTTTAAAAACACTTCGCCACAGTCCATCTGAATCATCGGGCACACGATTCTCATCCAAACAAAGACTACGAAGGTACAACAAGCCAAACTTTAAGTGATCAAACCCCTGATGGGCAAAGATGAGGAGCCTGTCCAAATAAACACAAACCCAGCCTCTCCCGCAGCTCACCCGCTGATGTATCTTGTAAGTATCGCTCCAGCTGAGGGAACGTCAGCTCGGGCAGATCCAGAACAGGCCCGTAGCGCTCCAAAAAAGAGCAGACCACCGCAAACCCGGGACTGAGCGCTGGAGGAAGAGCTGCTGTGGTGCCCGGAGCAGCCATCTTTCCTGGAGATGACGAGCTATGCTCTGCTTAGACCCAAAACTGCCCACAATACACCGCGACACCCACCCAGAGCATCATCCAGAGGGGCATCTAGTGTGTGTGTGTGTGTGTGTGTGTGTGTGTGTGTGTGGATCACCACAATGCTACCATCATCGTCGTCATCGTCTTCATAACAATAACATATAAAGTGTTATTGTTATTGTTATTGTGATGAAGATGACGCCACACTTTTTTTTTTCCACGTACACTATGCTAATAGAAAGAGTGTCGTGTTTGTGTTTATTCATGACCAGAATGAATAGTTAAATAAATTAGTAAAGTTAATATTTAAATGTAAATGAAAAAAATAATTAGAACAGAAAATCGTATATATTCATAATAAGTGCTGCTTTAACATGTCTTGTTTCACTGACACTTCTCTATCATAAATGGTCGTGCTTGTGTTTATTAAAATATTTTATATTATATATGAATATGAATAATTAAATAATAATAATAATAATTAATAATATATATTTTTTTATTTTTAAAAAATATTTTATTTATTCCTTTAAATAAAATTATTTACTATATTATCCAATTAATATATTAATTTTGAATAGTAATATTCTGAAGCTGCTGAGAGGATGTGGACCATGCCGTTGACAGACTGACTCCAGCTTTTATTACGTCACTGAACGGCAGCCAATCAGCGTAAAGGACTGAAGCGTACGCTGGTCGGTAACGTACATGGTAGGTGTGGCCTACCGTCACACGAAGAAAAGCACAACACAAGTAAGATTGGGTTGCGGGCAGAGGCAAGATTATATAATGAAAAATATTTATAGTGCATGAGTTGTACATTTATAAAGTTGTTTTTGTAATAAAAATGATTAGTTGCCTGAATAAAAACTCGTTAGAGAAAGCAGGTTTTATGACATACATGCATGCATGTTCAAGTGTTATAAGCTGGGTAGATTAAGGTTGATCATTTGTAAATAGTTTTTTTTTGTAAGTTAATTAAGTGTTTAAAAACAGTCAGGGTTTATTAGAGTGGCATCCTGTACAAAGATGGCAATACTGAACGATTAACATATTGATATACCATACCAGTGATTTTACATTGACACTAGCACTAGAATAATAATAAGGAACTAGCATGGTACAAAAAAACAAACATGGTATTAAACTATAGTAATATAGTATAATACAATGTAAAAAGTTAAGAAAAAGACTAATAAATACATCTGATTTGTCTTCCACTGTTACAGGAAAGCTGAGCATGTCTTCTCCAGAGATTGCTTCCTTATCCTGGGGCCACATGAAGGTCAAAGGATGCTCTGCCTCCTATAAAGACTGTAAAGTGTGGCCTGGTGGCAGCCGTGCCTGGGACTGGCGTGAAACCGGCACAGATGTAAGTTAAACACCAGATCACACTGTAAAATCACCCCCATCTTTATTACATAGTTCTGGCATGAAACTCTTGAGTGGTGCAGGCTGATAGGTCTTGAAATTATTGGTAGCCATCATATCGTTATCTACACAGCACAGCTGATTGGTTGCTGTTGCATCAGCGGCCAATGAGCTTGCTGCTCAAACATTCAAATACGGTCTGCGGTGCACTTTAAGAAACCCTCCCCAGCTCCACCTGTATAGATCTGCTACAGAGTTAAATCATGTACAGTATGTCACATGTGCAGCAGCATGTCTTATATGTTCACAGCAATGTCTGTGAAGGTATTCAAAGTAGCAAGTCTCGGTACTCAGTGTAGCAGATCCATTACACCACAAAATTAACATTGCTATAAATAGAATTACATTATCTTGAAATTTTATATTTTCATAAAAACAGCAATGCATGCTTTGTAAAATCTGTTTTAGTGTTCATTGTAATTTTATAATATTTACATTTATGCATTTGGCAGATGCTTTTATCCAAAGCTATTTGCATTTCATTCAAGGATATTTCATTGCATTCTATGAAATAACACAAGTAGATATATGGGAACTATGTAGTGACCAGAAATCTTCAATATATCCATATTATCTTGTATTTCAACCAGTTGGCTTTAAATGTTATTTATTAGAGATGTGTCTAACTAAGCACATCTATGGTCCTGCCAGCATTATCCCGGTGTCCAGCCGGCTGATCTGGAAGAGGTCCTGAGGAAAGGGGTACAGACGCTGGTCATAGGGAGAGGGATGAGTGAAGCTCTACAGGTAGGATTGTGATTTCCATGATCAACACTGTCCATAATCTGAATATTACAATCCTTAAAAAAGCTAATCTTTTTATCTTTTATGTTTCAGGTGCCTCCCTCCACCGTAGATTACGCGAAGAAGCAAGGTGTCGACGTCAAGGTGTTCCAGACCGAGCAGGCTGTTAAAGAATATAACGCTCTGGCGGGACAGGGTGCTAAAGTGGGCGGGGTCTTCCACTCCACCTGCTGATGACATCATTAACCCAACCAGCTAATTCATTTAATGCTGTGTTATCAAGTGCCTTACACTTCAAATTAACATTGTTTTCTTAAGAGATGCTTTATAATTTGCTCTCTGGGCTATTGGAGGAAATATTTTCCTTACTTTTGGTGAAAATGTTATTTAATGAAAATACCCCATTATCACAAACACCAGTGATACAAATGAACAAAAAAATGATTTATTTAATATTAAACATAATTGTGAAAACATTTTGATTTTGTGTTAATTTCACGCACACACACGGGTCAGCGACGAGCTGGTTTTGGCATAATGAAAACTTTAACAGGTTTGCTGAGGTGGATTGTGCCCTCAATTGAGCTCTCGCTGGTTGGGAGACCATCTATACTCTCATTCCACGCAGGTTTAGAGACATTTAGTTTACAGCTGCTGGTGCTGTAGGCCAGAAGCAACCGCACTTCAATTTGACAGGGCTCTGAGAGTAAAAACACACACAGACATGAGATGCACTTCAGATTACATTCTACTTTACAATGTGAATGAAAAAAGACTGGGATAGTAACAGATGATCCTAGTATTATATATATATATACACAGACATTAAAATACTACAGTATTTACATGGTAATCCAAGGTGCTTTTGTAAGTGCAGTATAACAAAACATTTTAGTTGTAATGTCTTTCTGCAATTTGTTAGTTAAGCATAAAACAAAGGTCATAAATAACACTTTCGCCCTTTGGAATAACATGCACTGATGAGTTGTGTATTATTGTGAATTATTTTCCAGTTATTAACATCATAAAAAGTTTGTTTAAATTTTGTATAGTTTCATGTACATTTATAACACTATAGTTTGTGTTTTGATACCTTGCTATTAAATTACAGAAAAAGAGTTTTGATTTTATTTGTGTGGTCTATTATTCCGGTCCCTAAAAAGCCCTTCCTTCTGAAAAGCGCAATGCACTCTTATTGGTCAGCTGGACCTGTGTGTTGTGACTGGTCAACTGCTTTGAGCAAGTTTGGGAAATGTCATGTCCCTTGCCATAACCGCTAGTTTCAACACGCTATTAACGCAACGCAACCAGGCCTTCCCTGTTTTATGCTTATTGCTTTAGCTGGAATTATTTAAAAAAAAAGATATTGTGAAGTGCTCGTTCCCAGAAGAAAACTACTGTTGAGGCTTTTTTAGACACTAAAGAAAATTTTCAGTGGCTGCATGAGTGTTTCTAATACCAATGGCTGAGAGAGTGATTGAAAATTTGACATTAATCTATCTCAAAAATGTTTTACTTTTTGGAAGTCATTGAAACTCTATTGTGGATTTTTATCTTACTACTGGGGCAAATGGGAACATTTCCGTTCACCACTATAGACACTATGAAAGCAGAACTGCATTCAGCCTCAGCTGCGGCGCTCAGTATTCTTCTGGTCACACTCACAGATATAAAATAACTCGAGCAATATGCTGCCTTGTTGGACTAGATGCAGTTCTATTTATATCTGTGGAACTGTGAAGGGTTCATGCTGTTCGCTACCAGCAGAGAAGGATTTGTCTTTGTGTTTGCATGATTATTTTATACAAGGACTAAACACAAAGAATAGCTTCAGCATAATGATACTTGATGATGTCTTGATGTGCATGTGTCAGTTACTGTCAGCAGAAAAAGATACCAACCTGTCCAGGCAGAATGAGAGAGATAAACCTGCGTGATCAGTCGCACACGTCCAGGTCCTGGCGTCCTGAAATCTCCAGGTTTGGGGTGGATTATGTGAGACTGACCATCTGGATACAGCACCTGTGGGAGGACGAAATTTTTTTTTTTTTACACAAATTGAAGCAAAGTAATTTTATGCCGGAAACAATGGAAGAGTATTGACATTTATGCAACGGGCAAACGCTTTTATGCAATGCATTCAGGTAAAACTTTTATCAGTTCAAACTCATGACTTTGGCATTGATAGCTCTACTGTTTCAGCAACAGGAATACATAGGGTGGGATTTATATGCATCCATTGAGAATTGATTAGATGCTGAAAAAGTGAGGTCCTTTCCTTTTTTTATGAAAATAGAGTCAGTTTTTCTTTGCTTATATGTGATTCAACTGAAAAGAAATGAGGTTGAAGCATCTAACCTGCACTTTGACTGTTGTTTGTGGGTCTTGTACATGTTCAAGAGTAGCATCTATATCTAACGCCACCACCAGACCAGAGGTGAATCTCAAAGCGTTGTCTGATTCTCCTGTCGGCTCGATAATTGTTGCTGACGCCCTGTGGATCTAAACAAACCAAAATAAACAGAAAAAAAAGGGATAACACACGTTTGGGAACAAACAAGCTGTTTTGTGTATCTTGAATCTGCGCACCTGCTCAGGTAGTTTGAGATGAATGAATCTGCTTTGCCGCAGTGTGGTCTGAAAGATTTTAACCAGATCATGAGGTTTGCAGGCCGTCAGCCTGGGCATCAACTCCAGGAGTTTCTCAACAAAACTGTCCTGGAAATGGGGCAACTCTGTCATGAAGAGCCTGAGAATGGAAAGACAAGTATTTTCAGAGATTCTTCACACATCCATGTATAGATTAAGAACACTGATGAGGTGCATTTGGTCAAGAGGCCGTCCTGACCAACAGCGAAAAAACGTTCACATAAATTCACGCCAGAAATTCATGCAAACGATTACGAGATTTCTCCGTTTATACCATCTGCACGTTCGATTGGCTGGATTAGTTCCAGCTAGTCGTTGAATTGCACACACTACAGGACCACATGGCAATAATATGAAACAGGTTTGAATATATCGCAGAATCCGTGATACGCGGGTTTGTCACAGACCCTGGAAATCTGTCTACGGCGAACAGTCGTAGAAGTGTTTGCTTGCTTTAAAGGGATAGTTCACTCAAAAATGAAAATTCTGTCATCATTTACTCACCCAACAACTTGAGGGTGAGTAAATGATGACGGAATTTTCATTTTTGGGTGAACTATCCCTTTAACATGAAGTGTTTTTTACCTTTGAAACGACTCCACATCCTGCAGGAACTTCTCACAAATGCCAAGAACACGATCGACCCTGTTATTCAGAAAAGTAAAGATCATCAGTTTCAAATCTTTGAGATTTTATTGCTTTAGAAAGTTTATTAGTAAGTGCTGACCCTCGTTTGGATCGTGCTGTCAGGATGAGCTGTAACGCTTTCGCCTGCAGTCGCACGTTGTGAATTGTTGCAATCTGCTGCGTCTCCAGACCACTGTACAAGAACTCCAGCTTATAGGTCTCATCCAGGATCTGTCACATATCATAAAATGACAACAATGATACATCAGTAGTCAAAAGGCGGGACGGCTGTGGATTAAATGAACTAAGGTAGGATGTACCTGTCGAGCGGCTGTTGAAACTTTGGCGTTCTGTTTAAGACAGAGAGGAACAGCCATGGTCCATAACTTCTCCTGAAGTGCCTGGGGTTGAAAGAAAAAAAAAAATACAATACAGTTGAATAGTACAAAAGTTTGGGGTTAGTTTTAAAGTCTTTAATGCTCATCAACGCTGAAAACTAATGTAAATAAAAAATCTGGTCAAAGTTTGATCAAAAAAACTCTAATATGAATCATTCTAATATGCTGATTTGATGCTCAAGCAACAATGTTGAAATCATCTGTGCTGCTTCATATTTTTGTGGAAACTATGATACATTTTTTTCAGGATTCTTTGATGAACCAAAGGTTCAGAAGAACAGCATTTATTTGAAAAAGAATTCTTAGTTATAAAGGTTTTACAGTCACTTCTGATCAATTCAATGCAGCCTTGTTGAATAAAAGTATTAGTGCAATATATTTGTATTCACCTTGGTAAGCAGGAGTTGGCAGCGCAAATAAGTGGCACAGAAATCTGCAGAACCGGCCAACTCAGTCTGCAGCTCCCCCAACCTCTGCAGATCTCTGCATGTGAAATTAAAAATCATCTTAACAAACAGCTTATGAAGAGAGACCCTTCGAAATAATGTAGGTGTAGCTTATTAAAGGTTTTAACCTGATGGTAAACTCCAGCAGATCCTGAGCACCAGGTGTTTCCAGGTTCTGAAGGGCGCTGACCCGAATGAGACTGTCCTGAAGGAAGTTCTGTGCCGAAACCAGACTGCCTGAACCCACACCAGACGCCTCCAGACTAGCAGTCTGCTTTCTGCCTGGCAACTGAGAGAGAAAACATACACCAAAGATATGGAAGTTAAAAAAAAGAAATGAATGATGAATCACACATTGATGAAACAGTATTTAAAGAGTTTGAATACGCTTTTATTACAGCACTAAAATTGCATACACAAAAGTTTGGGGTCGGTAAGTTTTTTAAGCTTTTTTTTAAAGCATTTATTTGATAAAAAATACAGTAATATTGTAAAATATTATTAAAATTTAAAATAACTGTTTTGTATTTGAATATATTTTAAAATGCAATTTATTCCTGTGATGGTAAAGCTGAATTTTCAACATCATTACTCCACTCTTCAGTGTCAAATCTCAATACCGTAACAAAACCATACTAATTTGCGGATTTGCTGCTCAAGAAACGTTTATTATTATTATCAGTGTTGAAAACAGTTGTGCTGCTTCAGTTTTTTTAGGATTCCTTGATGGAAAGATCAACAGAACAGCATTTATTGCAAACAGAAATATTCTGCACAATTAATTTGTTCACTGTTGCTTTTGATCAATTTAATGCATCTTTGCAGAATAAATATATATATATTAAAAACTTACTGACCCGTATACAGTAGCGTATATTATATTTAAATAAAACGAAAGGCTGCAGGCAGGTTTCTCACTCGGAGGTGCGGTACCAGGTGGGACAAGCTGTCACGCAGGTAGGCGTAGTGCCGAAACGTGTGATCTGAGAACAGCGCTGGCATGGTGGGACAGGTCTGGGCGGCGTTGAAGACCAGAACTAAAACAGCAATGTCTGAACAAACCCAGTTTAGGAAAATTTGAACAGAAACATCTCTGAACGAACAGGCAGCAGAAATTATCCAGCTCAGTTCAATTATTTGACCTGTTTGACCATGTGAACGGCAAATAAAAACAAAAACAAAGTCTGGAAATGCGTTTAAGCCTTAATACTCAGATTCACATTCATTTCTATGTTTTAGGATTCAATTCAAATTACATATGTTGTATTATTCATCACTTTTAAGACACTGTTGACAAAACCAAAGTCTAAATGTAAATACATAGGTAAATAGTGATATGGATTGACGTTGTCACGTCAGATGTGCAGGATACAAGCAGGGTCGTCCATGTCTGGTTCTGGAGTGTCGAAATACGGATGTGTGCTCAGCAGCTCAGGGACAATCGGCAGCACTAGGGTTGGGTGTCGAGCACCGAGAAACTTCAAACATCTGGATTAAAGGAGGAAAGAAATAAAGAAGTCAGAGAATGGGACCAAATGCCAGTGAGGAACAGACATGAACAAACTTACTTCCAGACTGAGTTGCGGTCGGTTGGGTACTTGGTGAGGTTCTTCAGGAGTTCCAGGAGGGCCAGCTGGATGCACTCTTTAGTGGACACGTTAGTGTAACACAGCAACTCATGCAGGGCCTCGCGAATGTCCCGCGATGAGTCCTGCAACCAATGGTCAGTTAATTTACATGATATAAAGTGCCGAAGTTACGACATCACTCTGTAGGCCAAAACGCTGAAGTAAGTTAGCATTTTAGCACTACCGGTTCCCTCGCTCTAAAGTCTATGGGATTTTTGAATGGGTTTTTGTTAAATTGCCTTATTTGTTAAATTGCCTTATTTGTTAAATCGCCTTATTTTGTTAAATAAGGTCTGTGGTGAACAAAGCCTCTAAATATTTTCACATTTCGATCTATGACACAGAACAGTTATAACCTGCTTGTGGTTTTTTAAACTTTATTGTGTCTGCTTGTGTTTTTAAAAAAAAACTTTATATAGGCTTCAAAATGTATAAATTGTGGAGATCTTGATAGACAAAATGTGTAAGGGTCACAACTCTTTGTTAAACACATATCTTATTTTTTGCGATTTTCCAAAAGTCTATGGGGAAAATGCATAGCTTTTCGATCAAGGGAACCCATGCGCCGCTAGCTTCCGAGTTGTCCTACAAAGTGACGTCATCACTTCCGCACTCTATTAGGGCTGCACTTTTTGCGGGAAAATTTAACAGTGACTTTTTCTGATCAAAACGAAAAAGTGTGAAAAAGTTTGTTGTGTTATTGCTGTTTGTAGGGCTGCACATAGGCCAAAAGTGTGATTACATTCAAATATGACAATAAAATAAAATTATAAATTATTGTTATTTATATTATTATTATTAAATAAAAACAATAAACAAAATAAGAAACATTACTATTATGATATTTCAATGTAAAATAAAAATAAAATTAAACAATTGCTGCTCATTACATGTTGCATTCTTAAATGCACGTATGGTAATAAGCGACCTAAACTCATTTTTCTACGAGCTGAGCCACTCCGAAACATTGACAACAGTGAAACACAGTGCAGCGCTTCACTCCTGAAACATGCAGTGCATATATTTATTTAATGAATAAAATTATCTGATTTTTCTTGATTTTTTAAGCACCTCCAGTACTGCGAGGACAGTATCCAGCTGGTCTTCTCTGAGGGTGATGTGAGTCGAGATCTGCCGTAACACATGGATGGACTGAAGCCGCACCTCCTCGATTTCATCATTAAACATGTCCACCAGGAAGTCAAGACATTTTTCAGCAAAGCTGGATGACGACTGGGCGAGGGAACAGAGCGCCTCCACAGCAGCGATACGCACCTCTGTGAAAAACGATGCCAAATTAATAAAACAGCCTCTGGTACAAATCTTAAGCGCTAAATGGCTGTGTTTTGAAATACATACCGTACATCTCGTCTTCCAGGCCGTGAACAAACGCCCCACAGGCTCCAGAGTCGATGAGGTTTACGCCGGTAGTGTCGACTTTCTCTTTGGGAGCGTCGTCGGCCCATCGCCGTCCAGACGAGAACTCTCCAGAAGCGTACAGCTCTTTTGCTCGCTCATGAGCAGTGCGTTTCCTCTGAAATACAATGAGAACACCATCTTTTAAATATTCCTTTAATGTCTGTTTCTTGCATATTTTCCTGTCATTTGTTGTGCAAATACCCTGAGATCTGACATCAGCTTCTTGTCCAAAGTCTGCTCCAGAAAATGAGGGCTGACTTGGTGCATTGAGCCCTGAGAGAGAGAGAGTGGAACAGTTCGATGGAAAAGTGATAATTAATCATGTGGCTGTGCGGATATGCTATAAACACACTCATAACTCACCAGCAGTTTTGCAGCTTGCACTCTGACTACCCATGAGCCATCACTGACCATGTGACAGATCTTCCCGAAGGAGTCGTCCACCAGTCGGATCTCCTCATTGGAGGAGGGGATGGGAACAATACTGTTAATGCAGAAGACAGATCAGATCAGTGTTCAAATCCATTTAATTTCTTCAATTGAAATGATAAATTAAAGTGATGGCTGCTGTCAGCATTACTTACAGTTAAAGACTGGATGGACATACCACATTATAATTTGTGATGGAGAAAATCATCTACATTTAAGATTATTAATTTTTACACTAGAATGAAGAGTTTGGATATGTAGTATGATATAACCCTACATACAACAAATACTATTAGGCTTGGGGAATCTTCTGAATGTTGGGAATATAATGTTTTCGGTTGCTGGTTTGTTTGTTAGTTTAGCTTGGGTTGTTTTTAAAGGAAATGTGTAAGACAAATAATAAAAAATATGTCCATTTAAGTGGAAATATGTATTATGTCATGTGATTAAGTAACACATTTTGCAATGTTCGCATCTCCCTATACTTTTTGGATAAATAAAAAAATATATAATTAAAAAGTGCATGCTTAAAGCTGCAGTCCGTAAGTTTTGTGCTAAAAATGTAAAATAATTATATAATGAGCAAGTATATTATGGATCCATTTATGCTCTCCTGAATCACTCCAGTGCACCTATAATAAGTGTTTATATTGGGACTAGAGCCTGACCGATAAAGGATTTTGAAGGCCGATACCGATACAAATATTTGTTGGTTTTAAAATCCGATATTCCGATATATCGGACGATATTATTATTATTATTTTTTTCAGAAACGCGCAACAAAATATTATCAGATTTCCCTAACATTAGTTATTTGTAGTTAATTATGAGTTTTAACTAAAATAATATGATAATGCATAACTGGTTCTCTCTGCCTGACTCTGAGAGTCTGAGATCACCAGGTTGTAGGATGTGTGGCACATTATGCACAAGTGTTGCCAAAGGGGACGGTGTAGAGTGCCCTCTGGTGGACAAACTATACAACTCCAACACTCATGACATGGTTAAAGCGTGTTAAATCCGTTTTTATTTTAATTTTGAAATATTCATTTATCGGCCATTATAACTGCCGATACCGATATTTTAGAAAATGCCTAATATCGGCCTGCCGATATATCGGTCTGGCTCTAATTGGGACTACTTTAAACCGCTGCGGAGTAGCCCAGTACCTGTGTGACTTGACATAAACGGAGTGAAGTGGCTCCGGCTACAACGTTCATCCTCAAGACGCATGCAGTTCTGTTTATTAACCGCTAGAGTACCTAAAGTTATGGACTGCCGCTTTAAATAAACAATATGACAGAAAAGTAAACACATATAACGGCATCCAAAACACAGAAAAGCTCGTAAAAACGGACACTGTACCTCTCAGGATAAAGCTGGCTCAGAACCCAAACCATCTGTACCGCTGCTGAACGAACCTGCTCATAATCGTCACTCAAGAGCTTACAGGCCTGTCCGAGAAATGAGACATTCACAAGTTAGTTACTGGAGATTACTTTTGTAACCTCATGCTCTGTAGAACGAAAGATTTAAAAAATAGTTCAAAGGTTTGGGGTCAGACCCCAAAGGTTTGGGGTTTTTTTTTTTTTAAAGAAATGAATACTTTTATTCAGCATGTTACAAAACATTTTAATTTCAATTAAATGCTCTTCTTTTGAACTTTCTATTAATAGAGAATCCAGGGAAAAAATGTGTCAAGCTTTCCATAAAGATATAGAGCCGAATAACTGTTTTCAGCAATGAAAATAATACATTTCTTGAGCAGCAAATCAGCATTTTAGATTTATAATTAGAATTTTTGAAGAATCATTTGACACTGAAGACTGTAGTAATGATGCAGGAAATTCAGCTTTGCATCACAGGAATACACTATATTTAATAGAAAATTCTTATTTTAAATGATAACAACAAGTCTTACTGTATTTTTTGATCAAATAAATGCAGCCTTGGTGAGCATTAGATAATTATTTCAGAAACACCAAAAATCTTACCATCTCTAAACTTAAAGGATTAGTTCACTTTTCAAAAAACTTTTGCTGATAATTTACTCACCCCCATGTCATCCAAGATATCAATATCTTTCTTTCTTCAGTCGAAAAGAAATTAAGGTTTTTGATGAAAACATTCCAGGATTTTTTCCCAAAAGACAGTTTCAGTGCAAACTGCTCAAAGGGCTTTAAACAATTCCAGACGATGAATAAGGGTCTTATCAAGCGAAACAATTGCTCATTTAAAGTTGTATAAGCTCAAATAGTCACCTAGCTCTGTTAGGGTTAGGGTGTGATGCGCGTTCGTGACTCTCCTATTTGAACTCGTTCATCAAAATGAACAAATCTTTCTTTGAATGAACCAAATGACACGAAAAATAGATTTGTTCATTTTGATAAATGAGTTCGAACAGGAGAGTCACGAACGCGCATCACAGAACAGAGCAAGGCGACCATTTGAGCTTATAAAACTTAAACTTTTTTTTTTTTTTTAAATGAGCGATCGTTTCGCTTGATAAGACCCTTATTCATCGTCCGGAATCGTTTAAAGCCCTTTGAACAGTTTGCAGTTTGCACTGAAAGTGTCTTTTGGACCTTGAACCGTTTGGTTCCCATTGAAGTCCATTATATGGAGAAAAATCCTAGAATATTTTCATCAAAAACCTTAATTTCTTTTTTTCGACTGAAGAAAGAATGACATGGACATCTTGCATGACATGGGGGTGCGTAAATTATCAGCAAAAGTTTTTTTAAAAAGTGAACTACTCCTTTAAATGGTAGTGTCAGATCATTGTTAGTCTTTACCTGGTTATAAATAATCTGTTGAATTTTCATCTCTCTTTCATGTAGCTGCAGCTGATGAGAGAAAGAAAAACACAAGTCATTTAAAGAAAGTGGGAATAAATGCTGTTTTAACACCACATTTTTCTATAGAGCTCATGTACCATGGCTTTGATGGCAGCGGTGCGGACTCGAGGGTCCTGGTCCTGAAAATAGTCGCTGATCAAACTCTGTACATCCCGTAAGGGTGACATTTGTGCTCCAGGTCCCACATCAGTCTCTTTACTGAGAGGCATATCAACCGTCCCCAGGCAGCCTAAGAGCTGGAGACACTTATTCCTCACCCCAAAATAAGTGCTTGAGAGATGCTGAGGAAAAATATGGCACGAACATAAAATATTAAAAATAATAATAATTCAGAATCATATAAAAGCTAGTGATATCAGTATGAATTATTGATAGTGCCAAAAAGTATGACTGCAGTATTATAAGAAAGTATGAAATCTTAGGTATTGCAGTCACCTTGCAGGCCACATCTATAAGTCTCTGAATGACAGCGGTTTTATCTGGGAGTTGAGTACCGATGATCAGTAGCGTATCCAGCAGCTGCGCCAGAACCTGATGAGACTCTAAAACACAGATGAAATTATTAGAAAAATCCCATTTCCACACAATCTATGCTGACTAGAAAATTATATTCACACCACATTGCATTATATTCAGGATTTAAATGTAAGGGATTTTTTTCTCTCTGTTGGCCTAATCAAACACAACAAAACATGATATATTTGATTATTTTTAATAATGCATTTTATATGTGTCAGAAATAGCTGCTTTAACTAGAATATATATATATATATATATATACAAACTAAAACAATCATGAAAACTATATATATATATATATATATATAGTTTTAACTTTTAATTTAATTTCAGTTTTAGTTTGAAATATTTTCAGTTAATCATTTTATTCATCAAATTATTTCAGTTTATCATCAATACAACATTACAAATTTTTGTTCTAATTCAGTTTTTTTTAACTAATATTTATTTTTTATTTTAGCTTTATTTCTTTATTTAGCTTTAATATTTAGTTTTAGTTAACAATACTAGCTCTGCCCAGCAATCCTTATATTTATTTATATGACAATGTACAGGGTGCAACTCATTCAGACATTTATATTAGTGTCAAATAATTTTTTTAACTGAGCCTCATGATTTTATACTTACTTTCATTGTTGAGAATGTTAACAGCATCGTCTACTATGCAGTCTGGAGTGAAGCCCTGCGTTTTTGATAATAAACCCAGCAGAGATGCGATCTTCAGCCTGACAGAATTATCGGACTCCTGTAGACCACATCACCGCATATACATATAAAGACACAGTTAATTAATAAATAAGCTTACTTTTTATTCCAAACACATAAACTGAAATGTGCAAGTGCATCTTTTTTTAAAGCGAGAGAGGAAAATGTTTTATGTCAGTATCAAGGAATGTGTATTAGGATATTTCATGAAGCTTCCGTTTCGGACACCTTGTAATAATGCTCGAGCAGAATGCGCACGACCCCCTCCACACTCTCGGCCTCCACGGGTTTTCGTGCAAAACTCAGAAGGTACTGCAGAGCGTCTGTGGGGCTGCTGGCTTTACACAGGTCAATGTGAAGAGCGGCGGATTTACTGGGTTTGGTCAGTCGAAGTTTCTTCGTAGGAACCTCCTCTAAAGACACCTGCTGCAAAGAGACGACAACGACGAGATAAAACATAATCTCATTCGTGGTAACACATAACACATAGGCTATACAATAAGGTTTCATTAGATAAAATTAGTTAGCTCCATTAGTTAACATTAACTTTGTTAATTTCAACATTTTCAACATTCAAAATCAAAAGTTAACATTAATTGATGCACTCTGTAGAAACATGAACAGCTGTATTTCTATTAACTAACATGAACACAGATTAACAAATCCAGTAACATATGTATTGCTCATAGATAGTTAATGTCAGTTGATCCAGTAAACAATTGAAACCTTGTTGTCAAGTGTCACCTAACTCATTTAAAAAAGCCCTGATATAAAACTGAGAAAAATAATTATATAACTTGCTATTTTAGTTTAATATCTCAGTCCTGGTATTCTCATAACCGCATGGAGGATTTGCACATTCATTCTGTTATTTATTTATTATATGCGGCATCAACACCAATTACACACAAGACAAATATTAAGATAAAGATTGACAGGAAAATGTTGAGTGGGAAGTTACAGTGGGACGAGAAAAAGATATGTGCATATAAAAAGTATAAAAGTGTTCCAGCTGACATTTGTATAAAACAATCACACCCAAATAACATGAATAAATGCCGTTGTCATTATAATAATGAATACCCACTAATGCTAAAGGCTACGTGTGCTTTGCATTTATTCTAATATCTTTAGTATATAACGTTAATTATATTCTGTAACCAACACATATTTCATGATAGTGTATGATCAATATATATGATTTACATGTTCACCTGAGAAACTTTAGAGAATTCCTCATAAACTCGTTTTTTCAGATGAGCTGCCATAGCTGTGTTTATCCGCTCCTGCACTTCTTCGCGCACGCGCTGTTCAGTGGCGTCAGAACCTTGCGGTGAAACAGCGACGCCACATGGACGGAAGTCTTCAAAAATCACACTAGGACAGTTCAGGTATCGATGGCCTTGAATGTATTCAATGCCTCATCATGCATAATACATTATTTAATGCCATCATATTAGACATATTCTGATTTTTAACGAAGTAAAATGTACTTATTTATTTTTTTCTTGATCATTTATTAAAACGTCATATAGAGACTAATTTCAGATTCAAATAGGCCTAGGCCCGTCTGTTTTTTAAAAGTATAACATAACATAAGAGGCTATAATAACAACAGAGAATAATGAACTAGATAGCATAGAAATCTGTAAATATTAGACAATTATAAGTCAAAAGAACACATTTTGAGTAATTGCATTTATTTTCAAACATTTTGAACTAAAACAGCTCTATTGTACAAATTTAAAAGTTAAAAGGGTGGCAGTGGCACCATGAACATGAACCCATTAAGGTCTTGTTGAAATCATTCTGCTTTTCTTTCGTGACTTTTTACATATGAAGTAATAAGACAACAGTCATTTTTTGCACTTTTTTAATGATCCACAATGATCCACAAGAGTCTTAGCAGTGAAAAAATGGAGCACATTTTAGACAAATACAGTAGTTAAGACAGACATTTTATGCATACATACTGTAGCGCTATACGAAGACAAGTGGACCTTTTGTGGACTAAATATTGTACTCTTAAAAGTATGCATTGGGAATGCATGAGCTGATTATTAAAAAGGTATATGTAAAAAGGTAAATGTTAAAAGTTATGGCACAGTTCACAGATGTGGCAAACACTTGCACTTAAGACTTAAAATAAACAGCATGAATTGCATGTTTTACCCAAAGACTTCTATTTTAAGTGCATTTCTGCACACATACACTTTAGTCAAAATAACATTCTGTTTGAATCTTGTTTGAATCATGCTGTTCCACAGCATACCATAAATGCTGCTGATAAAAAAATAGCTTGATCAATAACCAGAATATTCCTTTAAAACTTTAAAGGCCTAGACTAAAACTCATATTTGAGCTGTTTTTAACTAAAGGAAATTTGTACAGGTATACCTTAAAATATGTCAGTGTCACTATCTGTCTCAAGCTGCACAACTCTAATGTTTTTCTAATATGTGTTTTAATATGCTTTAAGACAAGCCATGTGCAAATCCAACAAGATGAAAGTCAAGGTGCAAGTCAACACCATTGCTGAGTATTTTCTCTTTAACTGCAGTGAACTAAAGACTGTCTCAAAAAACGCAGTTTGAAATTGCTGGTGTTTCTGACCTCACAAACTACCCTTTAACCAATCACATTAAAGTGTGATCGTCTGAGCTGGTGTGAGTGGGTGGAGGCGGGGCTAACTTGCATATTCAAAGAACTTCGTAAATAAACGAGGTGAGGTAAGGAGGTACATTCAAGCTATTTTAAGGCATGAAGATTTAATTTTTTCCCAATGAGAAAACATTTAAATGTCATTATGGTGATCAAAGATGTTTTAATTTGTACAGGGGTAGTCAGCTAATTAAACTTTCTAACCTAAAAAGATACTTAAACATCCTAACTCTAACCTAATCCTGCCTTAATCTAAGACCTGCACTGTTAGCAATTGATGTAATTTTTACAGGAAACAAATTTTACAACAATGTATTGTATTTGCGTTTTACCTGTAAAAGGCAATGCACCATGGGAAATTAATGGACAGTCCTGTATTATTATTGTAATTTCACTGTATTCACGGAGTTTTACAATGGTTTTACAGGCACCGCGTTGCATCATGGGATCTTCGCGGTCTGAATTTTGAATTTTTAGGCGGTTAGTTCTAAACGTACATTCTGGAAGTAAGCCGTCATTCAAGAAGACGGAAAAGAAGCAATTCTGGGACGAAGTAAGTTATCTTTACGTTATGTAATTTACTGTTACCGTTACACATGTATTTTTATAGCGTAAATAAAACGTTATTAGTTCTCGTTATCTGAGTGGATGGTGACGGTTTCGTCTGCTTTGATTAGATAACATTTATTCTTCCATCAGTCCATTGAAATTGGGTACGTAACGTTACTGGTAATTGCTAACATTTGCAACCTTGTTCTTCACAAATTGATGCTATTTTAATCTGCCTGAAGTAACGTTAACGTCAATATGGTTCTTTCACTGTTTGGATGGATTGGCTAGCTAGCTCGAATCTCATTTAGGGCTGTCAAAGAATATTCTAAATTCGAATACATATTCAAAAAGTTTTAAAAACTGAAAATGAATATTCGAATGTGGAAAAACACCCCCGCGGTAGCGCGGCTGTCTGCTTTCCGACTGGGCGCGGCGCGCTGTTGCCTGGTAGCTATAACCATAGACTGGGTATAACTTAGACCCCGTTTACACCTGGTATTAAAATGCGATCTGTATCCAGATAAGTTATCCGGATAATAAAAAACGCATGTTAATGCAAGGTGTAAACGCGTTGTGATCGGATCGTGATCGGATCTGCCTGACCACATCTGGAGGTAGTCTGGCTCGCATTGTGTCCGGATCTTTACTAGGTGTAAACGCAATCTGGTTGTTGAAACCACATATGTATATTTTACTCCTCCCAAAAATGCTAAAAAATAAACGAGTGAGAGCGTGTTATATAGGCTATATGTCATGTTATAGCCTAGTCAGATGCGACACGCGACACGCATCACCGCAGATGAGCAGCTGAGCGTCTATTCAACGTGCAAACATCGCAAATAAAAGTGAAAGTAAGTCACAGACGCAGTTAACACATCTTCAAGTAAAGAAACGAAATTATCTTACCAGGCCTGTTGCCACTCTCTCTTATTGATGTCTCTGATTTGGAAATTAGCTGATGATCAATAAAATGCCGCTCAGATCTGTTGCTTTTGGTGGCGTGCAATCCAATAAATCTGCAACGCAGGAGGTGAAGATCGGATTTATATCCGTTTTGCAAAAACACATTTATGTGGCCAGGTGTAAACGGAATCTTAGTTATTGCATGATAGGTTTGATTAAGTTAGTTACAACAGTTTCATGCACTGCAGGCTTCCACTGGTTTGGTTATTTACTGTTTCATGCCAAGAAAAAGTTACAAGCTCGCTCGGAGCGTTCAATATCGTTTCTCTATACTGCAAAACTTGAATTAATGTTAATAATATTTATTTCAATCACCGAATGAAGCCAGCTAACGTTATGGGACAAGCGTCGCGACCTTAAATTGCTTGCACAAAACTCTTGATCAGCACACAACATTTATTTATTGTTGTTGTTTGTTTAAACCGTTATGCAGAGAGTGATGAGGGTGAACACGAGAGAAAAAGAGTGAGTGCGAGCGAGCGAGCGAGGTCTGCTCTGTGGTCTGTTGATTTACTTATTTTTGTGGTAATATGTTGTCAAATAGGTTTGAACTTAAATAAACTACCTATACAAGTAGTTATGGCTCTTTGTATGTATTTGTCCTGTTATTGACGTAAAGCGCGTCATGGGCCTGTTCTCGCATTTCAGTGAGCTGACCGAATTCCTATCCAGGAGAAGCTGCCAGATGCCGTAGACAACAGGAGTCAGAACATCATAGTACTTCCAACAGCAGAAGACACCAGGAGTGGGGAAGGTTCTGGATGCTTATGTCTGATGTGAGTACAACTTGCAGTGCATACAAATAAATTAACCATTCCCTCACTCCCATCTCTGTCCTGTTATTTTGTTTGTTAAAGGGATATTTCACTTTAAAATTAATTTTTGATATGTTTTAGCTTACCTCAAGGGCATCCGAGATGTAGGTGTCTTTGTTTCCACAGTAGTTTAAATTTTAATATTTTTCGGTTAAACCGTTGTTGTCTATCAGTCATATAATACAGCCATGTCCAACTGAACTGAACCGTGTCCAACGTCCCGCCAGAAGTGATCGTTTGCGTGTGTATGTCACTCATTGTTTACACAGAGATTTCAGGAGTTTTACCTTTCACTAAACATATTTAGATATATCAAAATCGTCTTCCATTGCGATTTTCTGTACATCTAAATATGTTTAGATCTTCACAGTGAAAGGTAAAACTTCCGAAATCTCTGTGTAAACAATGAGTGACGTACACACGAAAGCAATCACTTCCGGCGGGACGTTGGACACGGTTCAGTTCGGTTCAGTTGGACATGGCTGTGGCTACACGAGGTAAAAACGATATAAATACTGTTTGTTTTCTCTCACAAACCGCTCATTTCGTGTCTTAGGCCATCAATGTGTACTTACATTTACGAGTCATTAAATCATGTTTAATTTGGACTTCTCTGCATGCTCTTTGAGGTGGTGACCATAGACCTCCATTATATGACTGGCAGAATGATGATGGCAAAATGTCAAAATTGAAAATACTGTGGAAACAAAGACACCTACATCTTGGATGCCCTTGAGGTAAGCTAAAACATATCAAAAATTAATTTCAAAGTAAACTATACCTTTAATTACCAGAAATCAATCACCAGCCCCATCCTTTGCTATGGACACTTTGCACAAGTTATTCTAATTTTCCATTCTCCGAGGCAGTCAACGCACAGGCAGACATTGCTTAAATATTGGACCTTGGCTGATTGGTTTATCACGTTTAGTCCCATCCACCCCCAGCGGATTTTAATTTACTATTTTATTGATCAGGGATGTGATTTTTCCGGATTAATCCGGAATTCCGGATTTTCCGACCTGAAAATGTGACCTACGTGAATCATGCAGATCTGTTAAAAAAAAAAAAAAAAAAAGAAGAGGGGGACTGGTGTCGGCAGCCGGACTGAAAAGGAGAGAATAAGAGCACATAACCCATAACTGGCTGACGTACAGAAAGTTCCTTTCAAAGTATCAACAAGGACGTATATATAGACCATTTCACAAGATGTAAACAACACTGGTCCAGAAGCACTCCTGTTTCAGTTTTTTAACACTACATAAAAGCTGGGATAAAATACAACCAGCAGAACATGTAAAACTGAATCAAAAAGTTAAACAAACATTTTTAAGATGTTTTCTTTACATGTGAAATAAAGAAAGCAGTTACAAACTGAAACAGGAAGTGCTTCTGGACCAGTGTTGTTTACATCTTGTGAAATGTCTATAGAGAGAATGTCTAATTGGTTCAGCTTGTTCACCTGCTCAATTTCGTATCAGTCGCTCTCGCGCTGAGTATCGTCGTCAGTTGACAAGAACTTCACAGGTCACCAGGGCTGGGCGATATATCGATATAGTTCAAATTTGCGCTATGATTCTTGCTCCAATCAAGCTGCTGACTGCTTTTGTAGAAATATTGTGCATTCTGTCAGTTGCAGTTCTGACACCTCCGTCTCAACAGCACTGCCATTAGTGTAACTTACAACGCGACAAATACTCGCAATATTAACGCAGAGGAACGGCTAACGTTACATCAGTTCAGCGAGTTCACAAAAGTTAATTTGCATGTGCTTAAAGCCTTGCCGGTTAAACATGTTTGCGTTCACTGCTGATGCGCTGTTCTGAGACTGCGGTCAAGTGGGCCGCACGTGGAAAATACACGGTCAAGCCAGCCGCACCCGGTATCACGACAAGACGTGAAATAATCACGTTGGTCCACTTTGGAAAACGTGTAGATGTCACGGTTTAACAAAACCATAAATAGGGCTATACTGCCCTCTTGTGTCAAATTATATTTTTATATTTATTTTTCCAACAAATAAAACCAAACCTATAATAAAAACCCATCCAATAAACCCTTGAACTTAACAGACTCAGTGGTTCAGTTGATAAAGCGTTGGGCTTCAATCAAGAAAACCTGAGTTCAAATTCCATTCTTGCTTACATTAAATTGTTGTGATTTTATCAAACAAAGTGGCCAAAACAACATTTCTCCAGCCGACAAGACGTGAAATAATCACTTGGTTCACTTTGGAAAATGTGTAGATGTCACGGTTTCACTCCCTCAAACGTGAAATTTGCACTTAAACTGAAACTTAAACTTATACCATATTGGTTTTCATCAAACCGAGAAAAATGGGATTTTGTTTTATTGACGATCACTGAAAAATGGTCTATTGTTAAAAATGTAAAAAACATTTATTATTTTCAAGGTGAAAAGGATTCATTTGCCTCGATCCACGCCGAAACAAAACGTCTAAATGTCACGTTTTTAATGAAGCAGCCTAAATGGTCCACTTTGGAAAACGTGTAGATGTCACGGTTTAACCCCCTCAAACGTGAAACTTACACGTTTGCGTTAACACGCTCCAGTGGAGAGATACCCGTGTTGACCTATTCTACACGCAATCGCCTCTGCCATAACGACCTATTGGTTTTCATTGAACCGAGAAAAATGGAATTTTGTTTTATGTAGCCTACGATCACTGAGAAATGTTCTATTATTTAAAATGCAAAAAACATTTATTATTTTCAAGGTGAAAAGGATTCATTTGCCTTGATCCGCGCCGAAGAAAACGTCTAAATGTCACGTTTTTAATGAAGCAGCCTAATGAGTAATGTCTATTTTTCCGCAGAGGCGGACAGAGTACACAGCTTTATTACTTGAGTAAAAGTACAGATACCCCTTGCTAAATTTGACTCAAGTACAAGTAAAAGTACTACAGTCAGATTTCTACTTGAGTAAAAGTACTGAAGTACTTGTTTTTAAAAGTACTAGTGTTGGAAATCCCAATTAGTCATTGTATTGGGAGACACGCCCACTTCCTTGAGCTTCCTTCACCTGAGGATAATTACCTTACCAATCACCCTCACTAGTGTGTTTCTCTTTGTGCTGACTGTTTGCTCCTCTGCTTGCTGCATGTGTTTGCTGCGTCTATGACTTTGTAAGTTTATTTAAACTTTCTGTATTGATATTAATTTTATAACTGTTGATTTGTTTAATGATTTTCTTTATGGTGATGTGAATATATATTTATGTAATTTGTATCAGTAAAGTTAAGTTTGTTTGATTGTAGACACCAGCAATATGCAGCAATTGTAAAGTCATATGAAAGAAATGGGAGAACCAAGAAAGAAAGCAAATGGGAATAAATTAACTGAGAAGTAACTTCTGGACTCATTCCTGTGTTCTAATCGACACACCATTCTGGTAGCACTCATCCTTAACCAGCTAAACACCGAATAATTTACATGGTCCTTCGAGCCAGAGGGGCTGCTGGAATGGAGTCAGAAGATAACCCAGGGAAACTGAAGTGTTCAACTAGGCGTGTGAGGCCTCCGGTGTGGCATCAGGATTATGAAATGGTACATCCCCACTCTTCTGCTACAAATGTTCGAGGTCAGTTACAAGGAGGAGTGAATCCAGAAGCCCTGCTACCATCTGAAAACACTGATGTGAAGTCTCTGACCGAGGAGGTCAAACAGATGAAAAGCATGTTGATGAATTTGGGAGAAATGATGAAGAATATGCAGGACCAAAGTGAATGTTCTTCCTTTACTTCTGATTCACAAAGCTTGCGTGCTGCATCTCCTGAGAGACGGACAGAACAGAGAGATCCATCAGTGGACTTTAGGGCATCCTTTGTGCAGGAGCTAGGAGAATGTCTGCTTCAACATAAGGGAGAGAGACAAAGCCTGCCTCCTCTCTCACCATCAAGGTTGAGTGGACCAAGCACTCTTCCACCTCCACCGGCCTCTATGCTTCCTACACCCTCTGCCCGATCTAGTACAGAACCAATGGACATGCAGCCAGGCCTAAACGTTCATGCACTACCTGAGCCATCAGTTCCCTGTCAGAGAAACTTAACTCCACAACACCCTATGAATGCGAATCCGATTCCACATTACCTGAATCGGCCACGAGGTGTCAATCAAGACTTATCTCAAATCTACGATTTTGGTCATCAAGGATGTTATCCCAGTGACCCTCAGTTAGCAAGGAGTGATGTCCACCAATATCATCAAATGCCAGGAAACGCTTTCTACTTTCCAGGCCCTTTATGCCCTCCATGGATGCTGCCGCCTTATGTTCCAAACGGTGGAGTATTTAGGCCTCCGTATTTCCCTTATCCTTTTCCCGATCTGCCATATGCCTTACCTATCCATTCAGAGTATGTGGATCCACTAGCTGCCGCACGACAATCTCCTCAGGCTCCCCACGGGCCTCTACCAGCTCCATCTATTAGAGTGACGGCTTCTACTACTAATCCCCTAGTCATGCCTGCTTGTGGTTCTCGCTATTTGTCTCAGGGCCCAGCACTAGTCGATCCTGTTAGGCACCTAGAAGAGTATCCAGCTAGTGACCCTAGACATGTTCAGTGCCATTCTATTGCTGATATGATTCCCATAGTCTTGGCGTCCCAGTCTCATGAAGCACCTGCGGATTGTGTGCATTCTGCCCATAGGGTTCATTCTACGACAACTGGTCACTCCGGTCTTCCAGCCCAGTCAGCAGTTCCTGTATCCTATATATCAGTGCCCCCTGTTCAGCTCGGAAGGTCAGCATATGAGAGGCCTTCATTTCCGATTTTTAGAAGAGAAGACCCTCATGAGTTTGCAATGCTAAATATGGCTCTGGAGAACTTATTGCCACTTGAGGAAAATGAGCAGTATAAATATCATATTCTTCTTGATCACTTGAAATTGGATTCAGCCCGTCATCTTGCCCTCGCTTATGCTCATCATCCACAGCCTTACACTACTTCTTTACAAGCTCTTCGGAAGAGGTACGGCCAACCCCAACATCTGGTGTTAAGAGAAATTACTTCTGTCCAGAGCCTTCCAAATGTTCGTTCTGGAGATTCTCGAGGATTCAGTCAGTTTGCCGTACGTTTTAGAGCTTTGGTAGGCATGCTTCAGTCCTGGGGTCATGGCGAAGGTGCAAGGGAGCTGGCCTGTGCGTCTCATGTCCATCAGCTGCTTAGTAAGCTCCCCCCTGACCAGGTTGCTAGTTTTGCCAGACAAACCCGACTATTAAGACCAGATGTGCCGTATAATCTGATAGACTTTGCCAACTGGTTAGAGGAAGAAGCAGAATGTCAAAGTTTGGCTGTTCAAGTGAGTGAGCCATCACGGAGGGTTACAGGGCCACTGGCCAGAGATCATTCCACCGCCACTTTCTTTCAGGGTGTAAGTCAGGAAGAGAGTGCTAGAGATCACATCCAGAATCAAAGCACTAATCCTCGTGTGAAATTCTCTAGTGAATCTGCATTCCCATCCTGTGCTTTCTGTGACAGTCAAGCTCACCATCTTAGTCGGTGTCCTGGATTTCGAGAATTTGATGCAGCCGCCAAGGAAAAGTGGATTACGGACAATGGCCGCTGAGTGGGATTTCTTAGGACAAATATGTTGTCATATTTGGGGGCGGCTGTTGGAAATCCCAATTAGTCATTGTATTGGGAGACACGCCCACTTCCTTGAGCTTCCTTCACCTGAGGATAATTACCTTACCAATCACCCTCACTAGTGTGTTTCTCTTTGTGCTGACTGTTTGCTCCTCTGCTTGCTGCATGTGTTTGCTGCGTCTATGACTTTGTAAGTTCATTTAAACTTTCTGTATTGATATTAATTTTATAACTGTTGATTTGTTTAATGATTTTCTTTATGGTGATGTGAATATATATTTATGTAATTTGTATCAGTAAAGTTAAGTTTGTTTGATTGTAGACACCAGCAATATGCAGCAATTGTAAAGTCATATGAAAGAAATGGGAGAACCAAGAAAGAAAGCAAATGGGAATAAATTAACTGAGAAGTAACTTCTGGACTCATTCCTGTGTTCTAATCGACACACCATTCTGGTAGCACTCATCCTTAACCAGCTAAATACCGAATAATTTACAACTAGAGTATCAAGAGTACAAAAGTACATTTTCTAAATATTGCATTACAACTGCCACAGTGCTTACATTTATGGACAGAAACGTCCTACATGGAGTTATGAAAAATGTTAAAGTCAATACCTTGGAGAATGTAAAAGGAATTGAAAGTAAAATCAAGTCGTATTCATCTTTTTACCATGTTGCTTTATTTAACATTTAAGAAAATTTCAGAAAATTCAGAAAATTTAAATAGTCTGGCGAGGTGGGGCCACGGGCTGGCACATTCCCGGGATGGACCTGCTGCATCTTCATCCATTGGTTTCATCCGTCCATGCTTTGGTCTCTTATACAAATCTGACCATGGAGTTGACTTTGCCGGAAAGCTGAAGGTGATTGCTGATAGGTTGTCCCAATCAGTGGATCCTGCACAATCCAATCACGTTTGAGAGGGAAACAACAATTTGAGGGTTTCCGAGATTTTTCTTATTTCCATTTTTTTTTTTTACTCATGGTTATGGATAGAAATGTATTGGAGTAAAGAGTACAATATTTCACTCTCAAATATACTTGAGTAAAGTCATGAGTACTCCCCAAAAATGATACTCGAGTAAAGTACAGATCCTTCAAAATTGTACTTAAGTACTGTACTCATAACCTGCTTTCTGGAATACCCCTCCGGTATCACGACAAGACGTGAACGTTGGTCCACTTTTGAAAACGTGTAGATGTCACGGTTTAAACCCCCTCAAACGTGAAACTTACACTTAAACTGAAACTTACCATCATGACCTATTGGTTTTCATTAAACCGAGAAAAATGGAATTTTGTTTTATTGACGATCACTGAGAAATGGTCTATTATTTAAAATGCAAAAAACATTTATTATTTTCAAGGTGAAAAGGATTCATTTGCCTCGATCCACGGCGAAAAAAACGTCTAAATGTCACATTTTTAATGAAGCAGCCTAAATAGTCCACTTTGGAAAATGTGTAGATGTCACGGTTTAACCCCCTCAAACGTGAAACTTACACGTTTGCGTTAACACGCTCCAGTGGAGAGCAGTGGCGTATCCAGGACATTTTTTGGGGGGTGGCCAAGATGGGACACAAAGCTAGAGTGGGGTGGCCATGGCATAGCGAAGTTAAATGCGATACGCAGCCGACCATGGATCAAATCCCGGTCCTTTGCTGCATGTCACATCCTCTCTCTCTCCCATGATTTCCTTTCTCATAACTGTCAAATAAAAGTCTATCCTGTTAAAAACAGTCCTAACCACCAATCACAGACAGTCCTCAAGTATCTCTGGTTATTTTAACATGTCTATTTTTAATCAGTAATTATGGTCAGGATAGGGTAAATATTTTCTAAGAGCTATTTTCTTGTAGTGGATTTAAGTCCTTGTCACTTCACAAGTTAGATTAGATTAGCAAAATTAAACTGCTCTTAACTCATCCTATACAATAACATGTATCAGTCGTCAGCTCATCATCTGTGTCACCTGTATTGTTACCGGAGTTTGCTTTACTAATTGAGGCACCATCTTGTGGTTACATGAAAACACAGAAATCCAACAGGACAAACCAACATGCTTAAAGATAGGACCTTATTCAAAAGTGTATCTGTAAAAGCAAAAGAAAAAACTAAGTTTGTGAGGAAAAAAACAAAATATTTGTTGTTCTTTACATGTTTAGTTTATGTTATTATTTAGCTTAGATATAATTTGTTAGAGATACTGGAATTTGAATTTCTTAGTTTGTTCTTTGCCAGGAGTGTTTTTATTTAACCACAAGAGGGGACTTAAATAAGTAAAGCAAACACAGGTAACACAGAGAGTGGCCTGATGACTGAATAATTTCATTAGAATGCCTTGTGATGTATGAAAATGTGCAAAAAGTGTTTTTCAACCCAGACAGTATTCATGTCCAAGGCCTTGATGAAAGTATAAATTGAAACGTTGGCTTTGATTCAGCATACATTAATACGTTTTTAAAATCAAAAAGTTAAGACTCAAAATTATAAATAGTTAAGATGCTTCTTCATAATTTAACTTATGACATTTGTGCCATTTTAATGCAATTTACTCTGCCTATTCAGTGTTTCCTCTAGGATTTTTTCAAGCTGTGGGGGCAGGCCCATGGGGCGTGGCCCACGGGTGATATTCCCTTAGGCCACGCCCCCTTGTCTCCCCAAAGTATTATAAGCGATCATGCGCATCCCGTGTGCAGAACGATGCACTTGAAGCAACAGCAAGTCACAGCACGCAACGCTTCACATTGAAAAGAACATAGCGAAGGGATGATATCTATAATCTATGCTTAGTAGGGCTGCACGATTTGGGAAAAATGTCATATTGCCATTATTGAGCCAATATTGCAATTGCGATTTGCGACTCCGATATAATAAAATGGTTTCATGAGTCCAACTTGCTTGGTTCTAAAGTAAAATGCTCACACAGATTAATGTTTATTTCTCAACTCAAACTAAAAACAACAACAACAATAAATGATTGATAACACCTATAATGATCAATAAACCATCAACCAAACCAACATTACAGTGATTCCATCATTACAATTGAAAGCTATCAACTTTTTAAAAAATTATTAGGCTTAAAAAAAAATATATAACAGCTTTTAAATTAAGTGAACTTCAAACAATCCCCACATAAACCCATAATAAAAAACATATTTACCTGTGCCCTTCCTGTCTTAACAGGTACAGAAATTGAATAAAGTTATCAAACAGTCTGCGCTGCATGAATCATAAATTATATATAGAATAATCCTTATTAAAGCTACAAAAGTTCTTTAGTCAAGATCAGTGAGTAATTTTCTAATTTCCCTAATGTTCTTTTAACTTTACTGACAGAACGCTTTATTCGCTGCTGGCCCTTTAAGAGAACCCGTTGCCGAGACGCGCATCTCACACGCGCCTCATAGCACAACTCTTTTCATCCACAGACTTTTCTTATGTTATGAAGATACTAGACAAAACGACATTTTGGCATAATTGTGTGTGCTATTGTTCGTTCAAGCTCGAACGAGAACTGTTTATTCTGGCACGCGGTCAGTGCATGCGCATTATGCGAGTCTCATCTATTCTAATCTAGGGCACTCACAGGCAGCTTTTCACTTCTTGTCGTGCAAAATGCGAAAAGGCATTTGCACAAGAGGGGGATCTTGTAACACTAGTCAAAGGATGACAAAAAAGAAGAGATTTTTTCATATAAAATCGCGGCATTTTGCGTTATATAATTGCATAGGTTTGAGATCGCTATTACGACTGTGATATGATTAATCGTGCAGCACTAATGCTTAGTGTATTCTAAAGGGCAATAAACTCCACTCCAGCAAGATAGTCATTTTATGCAAATCACAGACCTTTATGCTTTATCTACAAAATAAAGTATAATATCGGGAACATTGATCTTGAAGAGAGTGTCGTCGTGTTACTGTCGCAACCGAACGCGACGCGCGCGAATGCTGAATGCATGGAGAATGACTGAGGAGAGATGACTTTCCGTTAACTTTAACTTAGAGACTAAAATATTAATTTTGCCACACATTATGCTATTGAATGACTTTAGAAGTCTTGGAAGATAGTGTGAAAACTTGATTGTGCTTTACAAAGTTTTTTGTGCCTTTAGTGGGGCTTAACAAAATAACACAATATGCAGAATGTCAGACGTCACTGAAAAGCTGCAGCCGTGGCGGGAGGATTTTAAGTGTGGTGGCCCGCCACGGGAGAATGAATGTAGCGGAAACACTGCTATTTAAACTTCTAAAAATATATGTGGACTGTGAAGATGAGCTAATTGACACAAACAAAAAGTCCTTTTTAAACTCCCCTTAAACCACAGAGCAAATAAATAAGTCACAGCTTGTTTTTTTTGTGTTTTAACTTAAATCTACTGTCACACTATATTTAACACACTGGTTGGCGAAAAATTTAACATTAGCTATAATTGAACACACACATCTGCAAAAACCACCATCTGTCTTCCAGAAAATAGCGTTTTATATTTCATGGCGATGTATGAGTGGAAATAAGGTGTGGCCCCTTTAAGAGCTGCACGCGTCCTCTTTACCGTCTGCACTCTCTCAGGATGCTAATCTAGCTAGTACAGTGTAGTTCGACTTTTTCAGTTTTCCTACACATTCACAGGGAACTACAATATAACTAAACATTAAATTACCATACCTCTCAATCTACAGATTCCCGCGTTTTTATCGTTGTATTTGTTGCTGTTGCAAGACGGTCCACCTGTTTCACGGAGCAGCAGCCAGCGCGCGCATCTCATTAGTAACCAGACCTGCATGGCCAAACGTCTGCTGAGCAGAAATCAGCTCTTAGAGCCTCAGTATGACTATTACTGTGTTATTAAAAAAGGTAAAACTGGACCTAAATCGGTTGATCAGCTGTCAATATTGATTGACAGCATTTCTCTTGTTTCTTGTGTTGACGAACTTGACCAACTACCTATCAGATCTGGGGTGGCCACAGGGGTGGCCAATGAGCTTTCAGGGGTGGCCCTGACCCTCTAGAATCACCAGTGCCTCTATCAGAATCCAGAGTTTTGAGAAGATTGGGGATACTTAATTTTTCGCCCCCCAAAAAAAAGCGTAAGGGGTAACACTGTCGTTTTTTTTTCTGGTCAAAATTTTGAATTTCGATATCTCAGCTCTGGAAGGGTCTAGAGCCTCCATTGTTGCACTCAGGTCTAAGTCTCATGGCCCTCTAACAGAATCCAGAGTTTTGAGAAGATTGGGGATACTTAATTTTTTCGCCCAAAAAAAAAAAAGTAAGGGGTAACACTGTCGTTTTTTTTTTCGGGTCGAAATTTTGAGTTTCCACATCTCAGCTCTGGAAGGGTCTAGAGCCTCCATTGTTGCTCTCAGGTCTGTCTCATGGCCCTCTATCAGAATCCAGAGTTTTGAGAAGATTGGGGATACTTAATTTTTCGCCCAAAAAAAAAAAAACGTAAGGGGTAACACTGTCGTTTTTTTTTCTGGTCGAAATTTTGATTTTCGATATCTCAGCTCTGGAAGGGTCTAGAGCCTCAATTTTTGCACTCATGTTTAAGTCTCATGGCCCTCTATCAGAATCCAGAGTTTTGAGAAGATTGGGGATACTTAATTTTTCGCCCGAAAAAAAAACGTAAGGGGTAACACTGTCGTTTTATTTCTGATCGAAATTTTGATTTTCGATATCTCAGCTCTGGAAGGGTCTAGAGCCTCCATTGTTGCACTCAGGTCTAAGTCTCATGGCCCTCTATCAGAATCCAGAGTTTTGAGAAGATTAGGGATACTTAATTTTTCGCCCAAAAAAAAAACGTAAGGGGTAACACTGTCGTTTTTTTTACGGGTCGAAATTTTGATTTTCGATATCTCAGCTCTGGAAGGGTCTAGAGCCTCCATTGTTGCACTCAGGTCTAAGTCTCATGGCCCTCTATCAGAATCCAGAGTTTTGAGAAGATTGGGGATACTTAATTTTTCGCCCAAAAAAAAAAAAACGTAAGGGGTAACACTGTCGGGTTTTTTTCTGGTCGAAATTTTGATTTTCGATATCTCAGCTCCAGAATGGTCTCTAGAGCCTCCATTTTTGCACTCAGGTCTAAGGCTCACGGCCCTCTATCAGAATCCAGAGTTTTGAGAAGATTGGGGATACTTATTTTTTCGCCCCCCCAAAAAAACCGTAAGGGGTAACACTGTCGTTTTTTTTTCGGGTCGAACTTTTGATTTTCGATATCTCAGCTCTGGAAGGGTCTAGAGCCTCCATTGCTGCACTCAGGTCTAAGTCTCATGGCCCTCTAACAGAATCCAGAGTTTTGAGAAGATTGGGGATACTTAATTTTTCGCCCAAAAAAAAACGTAAGGGGTAACACTGTCGTTTTTTTTTCGGGTCGAAATTTTGATTTTCGATATCTCAGCTCTGGAAGGGTCTAGAGCCTCCATTGTTGCACTCAGGTCTAAGTGTCATGGCCCTCTATCAGAATCCAGAGTTTTGAGAAGATTGGGGATACTTAATTTTTCGCCCAAAAAAAAAACGTAAGGGGTAACACTGTCGTTTTTTTTTTCGGGTCGAAATTTTGAGTTTCGACATCTCAGCTCTGAAAGGGTCTAGAGCCTCCATTGTTGCACTCAGGTCTATGTCTCATGGCCCTCTATCAGAGTCCAGAGTTTTGAGAAGATTGGGGATACTTAATTTTTCGCCCCCCAAAAAAAACGTAAGGGGTAACACTGTTGTTGTTTTTTCGGGTCGAACTTTTGATTTTCGATATCTCAGCTCTGGAAGGGTTTAGAGCCTCCATTGTTGCACTCAGGTCTAAGTCTCATGGCCCTCTATCAGAATCCAGAGTTTTGAGAAGATTGGGGATACTTAATTTTTCTCCCAAAAAAAAACCGTAAGGGGTAACACTGTCGTTTTTTTTTTACGGGTCGAAATTTTGATTTTCGATATCTCAGCTCTGGAAGGGTCTAGAGCCTCCATTGTTGCACTCAGTTCTAAGTCTCATGGCCCTCTATCAGAATCCAGAGTTTTGAGAAGATTGGGGAAACTTAATTTTTCGCCCCAAAAAAAAATGTAAGGGGTAACACTCTGGGGGTTTTTTTCTGGTCGAAATTTTGAGTTTCGATATCTCAGCTCTGGAAGGGTCTAGAGCCTCCATTGTTGCACTCAGGTCAAAGTCTCTTGGCCCTCTATCAGAATCCAGAGTTTTGAGAAGATTGGGGAAACTTAATTTTTCGCCCCAAAAAAAAAAAAACTGTAAGGGGTAACACTGTTTTTTTTTTTCTGGTCGAAATTTTGAGTTTCGATATCTCAGCTCTGGAAGGGTCTAAAGCCTCCATTTTTGCACTCAGGTCTAAGTCTCATGGCCCTCTATCAGAATCCAGAGTTTTGAGAAGATTGGGGAAATTTCATTTTTCGCCCAAAAAAAAAAACCGTAAGGGGTAACACTGTTGTTTTTTTTTCATGGTCGAAATTTTGAGTTTCGATATCTCAGCTCTGGAAGGGTCTAGAGCCTCCATTGTTGCACTCAGGTCTAAGACTCATGGCCCTCTATCAGAATCCAGAGTTTTAAGAAGATTGGGGATACTTAATTTTTCGCCCAAAAAAAATTATAAGGGATAACACTGTCGTTTTTTTTTCTGGTCGAAATTTTGAATTTCAATATCTCAGCTCTGGAAGGGTCTAGAGCCTCCATTGTTGCACTCAGGTCTAAGACTCATGGCCATCTATCAGAATCCAGAATTTTGAGAAGATTGGGGATACTTAATTTTTCGCCCAAAAAAAAAAACCCGTAAGGGGTAACACTGTCGGGGTTTTTTTCTGGTCGAAATTTAGAGTTTCGATATCTCAGCTCTGGAAGGGTCTAAAGCCTCCATTTTTGCACTCAGGTCTAAGTCTCATGGCCCTCTATCAGAATCCAGAGTTTTGAGAACATTGGGGAAACTTAATTTTTTGCCAAAAAAAAAATCGTAAGGGGTAACACTGTCATTTTTTTTTTCTGGTCGAAATTTTGAGTTTCGATATCTCAGCTCTGGAAGGGTCTAGAGCCTCCGTTGTTGCACTCAGGTCTAAGTCTCATGGCCCTCTATCACAATCCAGAGTTTTGAGAAGATTGAGGAGACTTAATTTTTTACCTAAAAAAAAAAATCGTAAGGGGTAACACTGTCATTTTTTTTTTCTGGTCGAAATTTTGAGTTTCGATATCTCAGCCCTGGAAGGGTCTAGAGCCTCCATTGTTGCACTCAGGTCTAAGTCTCAGGGCCCTCTATCAGAATCCAGAGTTTTGAGAAGATTGGGGAAACTTAATTTTTCGCCCCCAAAAAAAATCGTAAGGGGTAACACTGTCGTTTTTTTTCATGGTCGAAATTTTGAGTTTCGATATCTCAGCTCTGGAAGGGTCTAGAGCCTCCATTGTTGCACTCAGGTCCAAGTCTCATGGCCCTCTATCAGAATCCAGTGTTTTGAGAAGATTGGGTATACTTAGATTTTCGCCCAAAAAAAAAAAACCGTAAGGGGTAACACTGTCGTTTTTTTTTCATGGTCGAAATTTTTAGTTTCGATATCTCAGCTCTGGAAGGGTCTAGAGCCTCCATTGTTGCACTTAGGTCCAAGTCTCCTGGCCCTCTATCAGAATCCAGAGTTTTGAGAAGATTGGGGATACTTAATTTTTCGCCCAATGTTACGTTCCCTCCCAAAAAGCGAGGGGAACCTGATAACCCTCTGCTTCGACCCACAAATGCCAGCAAAAGAGGAATGGAGTCGTGGTGCAAGAAAAGGAGACAAATTCCAAATACCCTACAAACTCTGTTTTTATTTTTGTCACGGTAATAATGTAAATGATAAACAAATTTAAGGGAGAAAGGGGAGAGCTGGACAAACCAAAGAATAGAAATAAACAAAAATACCCCACCACTAACCTACGCTAATTATTCCCATCACACTATCTGGCACACGATCAAGGCGCCCTAACCAAAATTTCAGATGGTGGTCCGCCCAGGTCTAACTGGTGTTTATAGATAGAGAAGTATGCCTACGGGTGATGTGAAGGGGTGGTCAAAATCCCTTGCCTCTTCAGTATATATATCATAATATCATTTTGAATGATTATGTATTTCTTTTATAAAATCAATAATTAAGTATATTCATTGTTACTTAATCATTTATCGACATATAAATTTATTCTTTGTGCTTTTGCTTGTGAAATAATATTCTTAAATGCATGCTGATGTAAGTCACCAGCTTTTTTTAGGTGCCCAAGGCCATTTGTTTCTTTCTCTGGTCTCAGGAGAAAGGTTTATGGATCATAAAGGCGGCATGAACACATATATCCAACACATAGGATACTTCTCTATACATATGGTCAAGCTATATTGAGCATTGCTATATTGAACTTTAATTGTTCTATTAAAATGTATTCTTTCTATTATATTTGCTTTCTGAGGAGCAAATGTTATCTGTTTTTCTCCCAAACGAGTGAATGGTTTACCATTATGTTTTGGTACACTTAACTGATAATAAGCCGCTCAGACTCTCTTCAGCCTTGATGGGAGCTCCTATTTGCTAGTGTCCTATGTAAATGCAGTAACAGTGAAAATAATAGGAAAATAGGGATTTGGTTTGTGTTTGAGTGTTAAAACATAAAGGGTTCATTGAAGCCAATAGTTTAAGGCACCATGTTGAAGTCTTACTCCAGTTAGACTAAAGTTCAGTGCTAGTCTTCTTGGTTGCAGGTTAAGGAACCACTGCCATTATTGGAGATTGAATGAGTTGTTCTGGACATACTGGTGCCAGCAACCCAAATCTGTGACCTGGAAGGTCATGACGTGCCTCATCGATGGAGATATGTTTCATCTATCTGTATATGTGTGGAAAATTACTGTGTCTATCTATATCTTAGCCAATGAGAATCATTCAACGTGTAAGCAACAACGTAGCTTAGACCTTGGAAATGGTTTAACTGCTGTGATTGTTGTAACTGCAAGGGGGTGGCCTACAAACTCCTGAGTGAGTCTTGAAGCTGACTTCTGCTGATGAAATGGCAAACTATGTTCAGTAAAACTTTCTTTTATTTTTTTTTATAATTCTGACTCCGGGTCTTCATTCTTCATATCTGGTTCTGGGTCCTTAACTGTTTACCCCTGACAGTTGTATACCCTGGGGTAGCTCTAAATCTACTCCCCCAACTCCATATAAACAAAGAACAAGAAAAAGAAGTTAACACAAACAATAATAATAATAATTCACAAACAACAAACTCAGTCCTGCTGTTCAAGTTCCAAAAGTAGAACACAAAGCTAGAGTTACTAGCTAACAAATCCTTAGTCCTGCTGTTCAAGTACCAAAAGTAAAACACAAAGCTAGAGTTACTAGCTAACAAATCAGATTACAACATTATCAAAAGCATTATCAAATGTTCCAATCCTAATCTCAAATAGACAACAATAAAGTAATCTATAAGTCACAAAGTTCCCAAAAAAGGGATACCAACAGCAGGAACAGAGTGCAAAGCCCAGAGCAGAGAGTGAACAGATCCAAAACTAGGCTTTTTAAAGAGCCCAGCCAGCTGCAGCCACTGACGAGTAGGAGGAGTTCCAAGATCCAATCAGCCGTTGAACCACCAATCAGCTGCTGGAATGGTTACAGAAGCCATCTTACCTGTAAGAAGAAAAACACAAGAACCACAAGCAATGCCAGAAAAGAAAATCACTAATACGTACCCAGAGGGTTGTTCCATAAAACAAGATTAGAAAATAAGCCAGGCTTATTTTGGTTAGTCAAACTTATTGTCGGTGAATTCTGTTTCATAAAGCAAACTTAAAATAGTTCAAACTCAGTTACCCTGGAAACTTATGCTGGGAAACTAGCCTGGTCCGGGGCAGGCTAACTGTCAGGCTAAGTCTGAGTTCAGGCTTAACGAGCATACAATTTATACTCACCTGCTGGTATTTCGATGTCATTTTATTTTACTTAACCACTATTAATGCATCTTTTTTTTAAAAATAAGGAAATGTACTTTACTAATAAATGTAAGAAATTATATGGTATAAATGCATTTGAACAAATGAATAAATGTTCAAAACTTGTGTATTTAATTGGTGAGTTTGTTTAATGAGTTTGGTAATTAATGAAGTATATAAATAGGGAGCTGAACTCGTTTCCAAACTTAACCATGGCGTGTCCTTTCATAGATGAGGTGTTGGATGAGGGAGCTATAGTCTTCATTTCAAAGAGAGAGAACTTTCAGAGACAGGTCAGACCCATTGGCATTAAATGACAGCTAACTATATGAACGATATAGGTTCTCAAGAGATGGGATTGCATATATTTGTAGATTACCAAGCCCACACATATACAAATAATTATTTTGTTTAATATGGTCTAAACCATGACTGTGTAGCCTTTAAAATTTTCCACTGGTCCCTCAACTTTCTCCTTAATTGAACAAACACACAGAAGTCAAAGTATTTAATGTGATTTGTCTTTATTCAGAGTGAATCTGCCTGTTAGGGGTGAAAACACACAAATAAATGTTGTGAATGATCAAAAAGATAATGTTTTTTTTTCTTTTCCTTTAAAAAAAAGGTAGTTCTACTTGCATTTTTCTGTAGCTGTTGAATTTCCAGCTCCAACTTCCTCATCTTTAGTTTTTTATACTCGATGTCGATATCAGTTGCTTCCATTTATTTAAGGCAGTATCGTTTATACTCTCCTTTTATGTAGCAACATTTAAGTTATTTCATTACTCTTGTCACATTGTTTTAATTTCTTAATACTCTAGAACAGAACTCTAGGACAGTGTCAGCATCCTGAAAACACATTATGATCATTTTATCACACAAGTACTCTTTTTAATATTCAATACAGTAGCATGGATGGAGTACCCCCTCCTTGAACATACAGACAGTCTCCTCATCCTCCTCAACTGATGGGCCTTCTCAAACTCAGTTAAACTCATTTGCTTACATAACTGATTTAAAAGGTCTCATACTCGCAGGCAACATGATGTCTGGTGGATCCATAAAGCATACAGAATCTTGATAGAACATTTTTTTTTTTTTACCAAAATGCACCATTACAATAGCACAAGTACCACATGACATTACTGATATGATGTACTTAGGCCTACAATGTAAAATACACACACACACACACACACACACACCTTTTATATACTCACTCCTTATACTACATGATATGATTTTAGATGATGCCCCCCTCCCCTCCCTCAGTCTTCTTTTTGGTCGCTTCAATCCACAAGTTTCCGAGGGGCGCTCATGTAAAAAATAAAGTGGGTGAAACTTCCGGTGAGGCGGCGGAAGTAGCATTCCAATGGTATTTTGTGTGTTCGTTAGCGAAGAGGCTAGCTGTTTTTCGGAGAATTATTTTACTATTTAAAGACGCCAATCTTTATGAGAGATGTCGTTACGGAGCTCAGGGACAACATGTGCTGTTCGCGGTTGTATGTATAACCGGACTAAACTAATTCAGTGGCTTAAACGTGATTGTTTTGAACATAAGCTGAAAACGAAATCACAGTGATCCTACCAACGACTGAAGTTTCCATCAACCTCCCAAAAGATGACGAATCTTCCTGTGTACATTTGTTTAAATTCTTAATATTCAATGAACTCTCTCAGCATGTGATTGGCTGTTCGCTACTGATGTTACACCTAAACTCAAGATCAAAGCCTGTGTTGACAGAATACCAAATGTGCCAGTTAATGTATTCAAGCAGCACATTCATTTATAATTTTGAATAAACTCCAAAGCACAATGACTAAGTGTGTATTTTTTATTTTAATTGTTTGTCAGCTCGCACAACTGTCTGTCACCATGCCTTGATGAGTATTGATTATTAATAATGTTATTATAATACTCCCAATCAACTACTGCGGAGGGTAAAGGCACTGTTATTTCACCCTTTTTAATTTCGTTGAGGTTGTGTTCCTACATCGTTAGCTAGTTTGGATCGCTATAACTTGAATGAACGAGTGTCAAGCATGTCAAGTAGCGCTTTGTTTACTTCAAACCGGAAGTCGCGCCCACTTTTGACGCAAGGCGTCATGGGGCGTAGGAAACTTGTGGATAAAGAAAATAATTAAAAAAAAAAAAAACCCTGAATAGTTGTAACTTCAAGCTGGCATTGATTACATATACCATAAGATTTACTTACCATTCAGACTATATTTTTATATTTTATTTTCACCTGCTGCCAGGTTCTTTTTCCTTCACTTAAGTTGCTGCTGCGTGAAAGCAATTAACGTTAGCTTACTGTTATTCACACACAAATTTTGCAATGTATTGTGACACACATTAAATGTTGAAGTATTTTAAATAGTTTACACCGCTACTTACGCTTTGAGACGATCAGCAATTTCCTGCCAAACTTTCTCTCTTGCTTTATTTATTGCCGCTGTATTGACTTTTTTGGTGATGACATCTTTAAATTCTCCATTATATGTTTCCGTGAACATCGCTGCTCTATCTTTTCCTTTTGTTGCCATGGTAGCCCACAGTAAATCGATTGACCCATGCTCGACTTTTCAGGACTTTAAGAGAATGGCGTGCACGCGCAATTATCTAGACTATTTAAACCTGACTCAAATTAGTAAGATCATATGATCCTCAACTTACTGTTATGGAACCAATTTAAGCGCGGATGTTTAACTCGGCTCATTCAAGTCAGGTTTTGGACTTTAATCCCCGCTTTTCTAAGCGGCTTTTATGAAACAGCCCCCAGTTCTCTGGGGACGTAACACCCAAAAAAAAAAAAAAAAAAAAACATAAGGGGTAACACTGTCGGTTTTTTTTTCTGGTCAAAATTTTGAGTTTCGATATCTCAGCTCTGGAAGGGTCTAAAGCCTCCATTTTTGCACTCAGGTCTAAGTCTCATGGCCCTCTATCAGAATCCAGTTTTTTGAGAAGATTGGGGAAACTTAATTTTTCGCACCAAAAAAAAAAACGTAAGGGGTAACACTGTCGTTTTTTTTTTCTGTTTGAAATTTTGAGTTTCGATATCTCAGCTCTGGAAGGGTCTAGAGCCTCCACTGTTGCACACAGGTCTAAGTCTCATGGCTGTAACGTAAAGACTTCGGAAGCAATTGCAAGTAACAATGTTTATTAGAAACTCAGTACACTGTCCACAGACAAGCAGGATGAAACTCAGTACACTGTCCACAGACAAGCAGGGATTCGATGGTCAGATAGACAAGGTGCAGGTGAAGTGAGGTGACGATCAACAAGACTAATCCAGAACATACACGGGGAAACAGACAGGAACAACGAAGGATACTGGAACGTAGAGGGATCTGACACCGGACATCACAAACAACGATCTGACAATGGAGATGAGAAATGGGTGAGATTAAATAGACTGGAATGATAGACTGCAGCTGGTGATGAGCGATGATTGAATGAGTGCTGACGAGCGGCACGCCCGTCTAATCAACACACACACACACATACCACAACAGAAACACGAGACCTGGAGAAGACATAGGATTTACCAACCAGAGTTTTGAGATGATTGGGGATAGTTAATTTTTTGCCCCCCCAAAAAAACACGTAAGGGGTAACACTTTTTCTGGTCGAAATTTAGAGTTTCGATATCTCAGCTCTGGAAGGGTCTAGAGCCCCCATTGTTGCACTCAGGTCCAAGTCTCATGGCCATCTATCAGAATCCAGAATATTGAGAAGATTGGGGATACTTAATTTTTCGCCCCCCCCCCCCCAAAAAAAAACACGTAAGGGGTAACACTGTCGTTTTTTTTTCTGGTCGAAATTTAGAGTTTTGATATCTCAGCTCTGGAAGGGTCTAAAGCGTCCATTTTTGCACTCAGGTCTAAGTCTCGTGGCCCTCTATCAGAATCCAGAGTTTTAAGATGATTGGGGAAACTTAATTTTTCGCCCCCACCCCCCAAAAAAAAAAACGTAAGGGGTAACACTGTCATTTTTTTTTCTGGTCGAAATTTTGAGTTTTGATATCTCAGCTCTGGAAGGGTCTAAAGCGTCCATTTTTGCACTCAGGTCTAAGTCTCGTGGCCCTCTATCAGAATCCAGAGTTTTAAGATGATTGGGGAAACTTAATCCCCCCCCCCCCCCCCCAAAAAAAAACGTAAGGGGTAACACTGTCGTTTTTTTTTTCTGGTCAAAATTTTGATTTTCGATATCTCAGCTCTGGAAGTGTGTAGAGCCTCCATTGTTGCACTCAGGTCTAAGTCTCATGGCCCTCTATCAGAATCCAGAGTTTTGAGAAGATTGGGGAAACTTAATTTTTTGCCCAAAAAAAAAAATCGTAAGGGGTAACACTCGTTTTTTTTTCTGGTCGAAATTTTGAGTTTTGATATCTCAGTTCTGGAAGGGTCTAAAGCGTCCATTTTTGCACTCAGGTCTAAGTCTCATGGCCCTCTATCAGAATCCAGAGTTTTGAGAAGATTGGGGATACTTAATTTTTCGCCCAAAAAAAAAAAAAAACGTAAGGGGTAACACTGTCGTTTTTTTTTCTGGTCGAAATTTTGAGTTTCGATATCTCAGCTCTGGAAGGGTCTAAAGCGTCCATTTTTGCACTCAGGTCTAAGTCTCATGGCCCTCTATCAGAATCCAGAGTTTTGAGAAGATTGGGGATACTTAATTTTTCGCCCCCCCCCCCCCCCCCCAAAAAAAACGTAAGGGGTAACACTGTCGTTTTTTTTCTGGTCGAAATTTTGAGTTTTGATATCTCAGCTCTGGAAGGGTCTAAAGCGTCCATTTTTGCACTCAGGTCTAAGTCTCATGGCCTTCTATCAGAATCCAGAGTTTTGAGAAGATTGGGGAAACTGAATTTTTTGCCCAAAAAAAAAATCGTAAGGGGTAACACTGTCTTTTTTTTTCTGGTCGAAATTTTGAGTTTTGATATCTCAGTTCTGGAAGGGTCTAAAGCGTCCATTTTTGCACTCAGGTCTAAGTCTCATGGCCCTCTATCAGAATCCAGAGTTTTGAGAATATTGGGAAAACTTAACTTTTCGCCCAAAAAAAAAAAAACGTAAGGGGTAACACTGTCGTTTTTTTTTCTGGTCGAAATTTTGAGTTTCGATATCTCAGCTCTGGAAGGGTCTAAAGCGTCCATTTTTGCACTCAGGTCTAAGTCTCATGGCCCTCTATCAGAATCCAGAGTTTTGAGAATATTGGGGAAACTTAACTTTTCGCCCAAAAAAAAAAAACGTAAGGGGTAACACTGTCGTTTTTTTTTCTGGTCGAAATTTTGAATTTCGATATCTCAGCTCTGGAAGGGTCTAGAGCCTCCATTGTTGCACTCAGGTCTAAGTCTCATGGCCCTCTATCAGAATCCAGAGTTTTGAGAAGATTGGGGATACTTAATTTTTCGCCAAAAAAAAAAAAACGTAAGGGGTAACACTGTCGTTTTTTTTTTCGGGTCGAAATTTTGAGTTTAGATATCTCAGCACTGGAAGGGTCTAGATTCTCCATTGTTGCACTCAGGTCTATGTCTCATGGCCCTCTATCAGAATCCAGAGTTTTGAGAAGATTGGGGATACTTAATTTTTCGCCCAAAAAAAAAAACGTAAGGGGTAACACTGTCGTTTTTTTTACGGGTCGAAATTTGGATTTTCGATATCTCAGCTCTGGAAGGGTTTAGAGCCTCCATTGTTGCACTCAGGTCTAAGTCTCATGGCCCTCTATCAGAATCCAGAGTTTTGAGAAGATTGGGGATACTTAATTTTTCGCCCAAAAAAAAAAAACGTAAGGGGTAACACTGTCGTTTTTTTTTCGGGTTGAAATTTTGATTTTCGATATCTCAGCTCTGGAAGGGTCTAGAGCCTCCATTGTTGCAATCAGGTCTATGTCTCATGGCCCTCTATCAGAATCCAGAGTTTTGAGAAGATTGGGGATACTTAATTTTTCGCCCAAAAAAAAAACGTAAGGGGTAACACTGTCGTTTTTTTTTCTGGTCGAAATTTTGAATTTCGATATCTCAGCTCTGGAAGGGTCTAGAGCCTCCATTGTTGCACTCAGGTCTATCGAAAATCAAAATTTCGACCCGAAAAAAAAAAACGACAGTGTTACCCCTTACGTTTTTTTTTGGGCGAAAAATTAAGTATCCCCAATCTTCTCAAAACTCTGGATTCTGATAGAGGGCCATGAGACTTAGACCTGAGTGCAACAGTGGAGGCTCTAAACCCTTCCAGAGCTGAGATATCGAAAATCCAAATTTTGACCCGTAAAAAAAACGACAGTGTTACCCCTTACGTTTTTTTTTTTTTGGGCGAAAAATGAAGTATCCCTAATCTTCTCAAAACTCTGGATTCTGATAGAGGGCCATGAGACTTAGACCTGAGTGCAACAATGGAGGCTCTTAAAAAAACGTAAGGGGTAACACTGTCGTTTTTTTCGGGTCGAAATTTTGATTTTCGATATCTCAGCTCTGGAAGGGTCTAGAGCCTCCATTGTTGCACTCAGGTCTATGTCACATGGCCCTCTATCAGAATCCAGAGTTTTGAGAAGATTGGGGATACTTAATTTTTCGCCCCCAAAAAAAACGCAAGGGGTAACACTGTCGTTTTTTTTCTGGTCGAAATTTTGAATTTCGATATCTCAGCTCTGGAAGGGTCTAGAGCCTCCATTGTTGCACTCAGGTCTAAGTCTCATGGCCCTCTATCAGAATCCAGAGTTTTGAGAAGATTGGGGATACTTAATTTTTCGCCCAAAAAAAAAAACGAAAGGGGTACCACTGTCGGTTTTTTTTTTTCGGGTCGAAATATTGAGTTTCGATATCTCAGCTCTGGAAGGGTCTAGAGCCTCCATTGTTGCACTCAGGTTTAAGTCTCATGGCCCTCTATCAGAATCCAGAGTTTTGAGAAGATTTGAGAAACTTCATTTTTCGCCAGAAAAAAAAAAACGAAAGGGGTACCACTGTCGGTTTTTTTTTTTCAGGTCGAAATATTGAGTTTCGATATCTCAGCTCTGGGAGAGTCTAGAGCCTCCATTGTTGCACTCAGGTCTAAGTCTCATGGCCCTCTATCAGAATCCAGAGTTTTGAGAAGATTGGGGATACTTAAATTTTCGCCCCAAAAAAAAAACGTAAGGGGTAACACTGTCGTTTTTTTTACGGGTCGAAATTTTGATTTTCGATATCTCAGCTCTGGAAGGGTCTAGAGCCTCCATTGTTGCACTCAGGTCTAAGTCTCATGGCCCTCTATCAGAATCCAGAGTTTTGAGAAGATTGGGGATACTTAATTTTTCGCCCAAAAAAAAAACGTAAGGGGTAACACTGTCGTTTTTTTTTTTTCGGGTCGAAATTTTGATTTTCGATATCTCAGCTCTGGAAGGGTCTAGAGCCTCCATTGTTGCACTCAGGTCTAAGTCTCATGGCCCTCTATCAGAATCCAGAGTTTTGAGAAGATTGGGGATACTTAATTTTTCGCCAAAAAAAAAAAAACGTAAGGGGTAACACTGTCGTTTTTTTTCGGGTCGAAATTTTGAGTTAAGATATCTCAGCACTGGAAGGGTCTAGAGCCTCCATTATTGCACTCAGGTCTATGTGTCATGGCCCTCTATCAGAATCCAGAGTTTTGAGAAGATTGGGGATACTTAATTTTTCGCCCAAAAAAAAAACGTAAGGGGTAACACTGTCGTTTTTTTTTCTGGTCGAAATTTTGAATTTCGATATCTCAGCTCTGGAAGGGTCTAGAGCCTCCATTGTTGCACTCAGGTCTATGTCTCATGGCCCTCTATCAGAATCCAGAATTTTGTGAAGATTGGGGATACTTAATTTTTCGCCCAAAAAAAAAAACGTAAGGGGTAACACTGTCGTTTTTTTTCTGGTCGAAATTTTGATTTTCGATATCTCAGCTCTGGAAGGGTCTAGAGCCTCCATTTTTGCACTCAGGTTTAAGTCTCATGGCCCTCTATCAGAATCCAGAGTTTTGAGAAGATTGGAGAAACTTCATTTTTCGCCCGAAAAAAAAAAAAACCGAAAGGGGTACCACTGTCGGTTTTTTTTTCGGGTCGAAATTTTGAGTTTCGATATCTCAGCTCTGGAAGAGTCTAGAGCCTCCATTGTTGCACTCAGGTCTAAGTCTCATGGCCCTCTATCAGAATCCAGAGTTTTGAGAAGATTGGGGATACTTAATTTTTCGCCCAAAAAAAAAAAAACGTAAGGGGTAACACTGTCGTTTTTTTTTCTGGTCGAAATTTTGATTTTCGATATCTCAGCTCTGGAAGGGTCTAGAGCCTCCATTGTTGCACTCAGGTTTAAGTCTCATGGCCCTCTATCAGAATCCAGAGTTTTGAGAAGATTGGAGAAACTTCATTTTTCGCCAGAAAAAAAAAAACGAAAGGGGTACCACTGTCGGTTTTTTTTTTTCGGGTCGAAATATTGAGTTTCGATATCTCAGCTCTGGAAGAGTCTAGAGCCTCCATTGTTGCACTCAGGTCTAAGTCTCATGGCCCTCTATCAGAATCCAGAGTTTTGAGAAGATTGGGGATACTTAATTTTTCGCCCCAAAAAAAAAACGTAAGGGGTAACACTGTCGTTTTTTTTACGGGTCGAAATTTTGATTTTCGATATCTCAGCTCTGGAAGGGTCTAGAGCCTCCATTGTTGCACTCAGGTCTAAGTCTCATGGCCCTCTATCAGAATCCAGAGTTTTGAGAAGATTGGGGATACTTAATTTTTCGCCCAAAAAAAAAACGTAAGGGGTAACACTGTCGTTTTTTTTTTCGGGTCGAAATTTTGATTTTCGATATCTCAGCTCTGGAAGGGTCTAGAGCCTCCATTGTTGCACTCAGGTCTAAGTCTCATGGCCCTCTATCAGAATCCAGAGTTTTGAGAAGATTGGGGATACTTAATTTTTCGCCCAAAAAAAAAAACGTAAGGGGTAACACTGTCGTTTTTTTTCGGGTAGAAATTTTGAGTTTAGATATCTCAGCACTGGAAGGGTCTAGAGCCTCCATTATTGCACTCAGGTCTATGTGTCATGGCCCTCTATCAGAATCCAGAGTTTTGAGAAGATTGGGGATACTTAATTTTTCGCCCAAAAAAAAACGTAAGGGGTAACACTGTCGTTTTTTTTTCTGGTCGAAATTTTGAATTTCGATATCTCAGTTTTGGAAGGGTCTAGAGCCTCCATTGTTGCACTCAGGTCTATGTCTCATGGCCCTCTATCAGAATCCAGAATTTTGTGAAGATTGGGGATACTTAATTTTTCGCCCAAAAAAAAAAAACGTAAGGGGTAACACTGTCGTTTTTTTCTGGTCGAAATTTTGATTTTCGATATCTCAGCTCTGGAAGGGTCTAGAGCCTCCATTTTTGCACTCAGGTTTAAGTCTCACGGCCCTCTATCAGAATCCAGAGTTTTGAGAAGATTGGAGAAACTTCATTTTTCGCCCGAAAAAAAACCCGAAAGGGGTACCACTGTCGGTTTTTTTTTCGGGTCGAAATTTTGAGTTTCGATATCTCAGCTCTGGAAGAGTCTAGAGCCTCCATTGTTGCACTCAGGTCTAAGTCTCATGGCCCTCTATCAGAATCCAGAGTTTTGAGAAGATTGGGGATACTTAATTTTTCGCCCAAAAAAAAAAAACGTAAGGGGTAACACTGTCGTTTTTTTTACGGGTCGAAATTTTGATTTTCGATATCTCAGCTCTGGAAGGGTTTAGAGCCTCCATTGTTGCACTCAGGTCTAATTCTCATGGCCCTCTATCAGAATCCAGAGTTTTGAGAAGATTGGGGATACTTAATTTTTCGCCCAAAAAAAAAACCGTAAGGGGTAACACTGTCGTTTTTTTTTTTCGGGTCGAAATTTTGAGTTTCGACATCTCAGCTCTGGAAGGGTCAAGAGCCTCCATTGTTACACTCAGGTCTATGTCTCATGGCCCTCTATCAGAATCCAGAGTTTTGAGAAGATTGGGGATACTTCATTTTTCGCCCAAAAAAAAAAAAAAAACGTAAGGGGTAACACTGTGGGTTTTTTTTTTCTGGTCAAAATTTTGAATTTCGATATCTCAGCTCTGGAAGGGTCTAGAGCCTCCATTGTTGCACTCAAGTCTAAGTCTCATGGCCCTCTATCAGAATCCAGAGTTTTGAGAAGATTGGGGATACTTAATTTTTCGCCCAAAAAAAAAACGTAAGGGGTAACACTGTCGTTTTTTTTTTTCGGGTCGAAATTTTGATTTTCGATATCTCAGCTCTGGAAGTGTCTAGAGCCTCCATTGTTGCACTCAGGTCTAAGTCTCATGGACCTCTATCAGAATCCAGAGTTTTGAGAAGATTGGGGATACTTAATTTTTCGCCCAAAAAAAAAAACGTAAGGGGTAACACTGTCGTTTTTTTTCGGGTCGAAATTTTGAGTTAAGATATCTCAGCACTGGAAGGGTCTAGAGCCTCCATTATTGCACTCAGGTCTATGTGTCATGGCCCTCTATGAGAATCCAGAGTTTTGAGAAGATTGGGGATACTTAATTTTTCGCCCAAAAAAAAAACGTAAGGGGTAACACTGTCGTTTTTTTTTTCTGGTCGAAATTTTGAATTTCGATATCTCAGCTCTGGAAGGGTCTAAAGCCTCCATTGTTGCACTCAGGTCTATGTCTCATGGCCCTCTATCAGAATCCAGAATTTTGTGAAGATTGGGGATACTTAATTTTTCGCCCAAAAAAAAAAAACGTAAGGGGTAACACTGTCGTTTTTTTTCTGGTCGAAATTTTGATTTTCGATATCTCAGCTCTGGAAGGGTCTAGAGCCTCCATTGTTGCACTCAGGTCTAAGTCTCATGGCCCTCTATCAGAATCCAGAGTTTTGAGAAGATTGGGGATACTAAATTTTTCGCCCAAAAAAAAAAACGTAAGGGGTAACACTGTCGTTTTTTTTCTGGTCGAAATTTTGATTTTCGATATCTCAGCTCTGGAAGGGTCTAGAGCCTCCATTTTTGCACTCAGGTTTAAGTCTCATGGCCCTCTATCAGAATCCAGAGTTTTGAGAAGATTGGAGAAACTTCATTTTTCGCCCGAAAAAAAACAACGAAAGGGGTACCACTGTCGGTTTTTTTTTCGGGGTCGAAATTTTGAGTTTCGACATCTCAGCTCTGGAAGGGTCTAGAGCCTCCATTGTTGCACTCAGGTCTATGTCTCATGGCCCTCTATCAGAATCCAGAGTTTTGAGAAGATTGGGGATACTTAATTGTTCGCCCAAAAAAAAAAAAACGTAAGGGGTAACACTGTCGTTTTTTTTTTCGGGTCGAAATTTTGATTTTCGATATCTCAGCTCTGGAAGGGTCTAGAGCCTCCATTGTTGCACTCAGGTCTAAGTCTCATGGCCCTCTATCAGAATCCAGAGTTTTGAGAAGATTGGGGATACTAAATTTTTCGCCCAAACAAAAAAACGTAAGGGGTAACACTGTCGTTTTTTTTTCTGGTCGAAATTTTGAATTTCGATATCTCAGCTCTGGAAGGGTCTAGAGCCTCCATTGTTGCACTCAGGTCTATGTCTCATGGCCCTCTATCAGAATCCAGAGTTTTGAGAGATTGGGGATACTTAATTTTTCGCCCAAAAAAAAAAACGTAAGGGGTAACACTGTCGTTTTTTTTTCTGGTCGAAATTTTGATTTTCGATATCTCAGCTCTGGAAGGGTCTAGAGCCTCCATTGTTGCACTCAGGTTTAAGTCTCATGGCCCTCTATCAGAATCCAGAGTTTTGAGAAGATTGGAGAAACTTCATTTTTCGCCAGAAAAAAAAAAACGAAAGGGGTACCACTGTCAGTTTTTTTTTTTCAGGTCGAAATATTGAGTTTCGATATCTCAGCTCTGGAAGAGTCTAGAGCCTCCATTGTTGCACTCAGGTCTAAGTCTCATGGCCCTCTATCAGAATCCAGAGTTTTGAGAAGATTGGGGATACTTAAATTTTCGCCCCAAAAAAAAAAACGTAAGGGGTAACACTGTCGTTTTTTTTACGGGTCGAAATTTTGATTTTCGATATCTCAGCTCTGGAAGGGTCTAGAGCCTCCATTGTTGCACTCAGGTCTAAGTCTCATGGCCCTCTATCAGAATCCAGAGTTTTGAGAAGATTGGGGATACTTAATTTTTCGCCCAAAAAAAAAACGTAAGGGGTAACACTGTCGTTTTTTTTTTTCGGGTCGAAATTTTGATTTTCGATATCTCAGCTCTGGAAGTGTCTAGAGCCTCCATTGTTGCACTCAGGTCTAAGTCTCATGGACCTCTATCAGAATCCAGAGTTTTGAGAAGATTGGGGATACTTAATTTTTCGCCCAAAAAAAAAAACGTAAGGGGTAACACTGTCGTTTTTTTTCGGGTCGAAATTTTGAGTTAAGATATCTCAGCACTGGAAGGGTCTAGAGCCTCCATTATTGCACTCAGGTCTATGTGTCATGGCCCTCTATGAGAATCCAGAGTTTTGAGAAGATTGGGGATACTTAATTTTTCGCCCAAAAAAAAAACGTAAGGGGTAACACTGTCGTTTTTTTTTTCTGGTCGAAATTTTGAATTTCGATATCTCAGCTCTGGAAGGGTCTAAAGCCTCCATTGTTGCACTCAGGTCTATGTCTCATGGCCCTCTATCAGAATCCAGAATTTTGTGAAGATTGGGGATACTTAATTTTTCGCCCAAAAAAAAAAAACGTAAGGGGTAACACTGTCGTTTTTTTTCTGGTCGAAATTTTGATTTTCGATATCTCAGCTCTGGAAGGGTCTAGAGCCTCCATTGTTGCACTCAGGTCTAAGTCTCATGGCCCTCTATCAGAATCCAGAGTTTTGAGAAGATTGGGGATACTAAATTTTTCGCCCAAAAAAAAAAACGTAAGGGGTAACACTGTCGTTTTTTTTCTGGTCGAAATTTTGATTTTCGATATCTCAGCTCTGGAAGGGTCTAGAGCCTCCATTTTTGCACTCAGGTTTAAGTCTCATGGCCCTCTATCAGAATCCAGAGTTTTGAGAAGATTGGAGAAACTTCATTTTTCGCCCGAAAAAAAACAACGAAAGGGGTACCACTGTCGGTTTTTTTTTCGGGGTCGAAATTTTGAGTTTCGATATCTCAGCTCTGGAAGAGTCTAGAGCCTCCATTGTTGCACTCAGGTCTAAGTCTCATGGCCCTCTATCAGAATCCAGAGTTTTGAGAAGATTGGGGATACTTAATTTTTCGCCCAAAAAAAAAAAAACGTAAGGGGTAACACTGTCGTTTTTTTTACGGGTCGAAATTTTGATTTTCGATATCTCAGCTCTGGAAGGGTTTAGAGCCTCCATTGTTGCACTCAGGTCTAATTCTCATGGCCCTCTATCAGAATCTAGAGTTTTGAGAAGATTGGGGATACTTAATTTTTCGCCAAAAAAAAAAAAACGTAAGGGGTAACACTGTCGTTTTTTTTTTTCGGGTCGAAATTTTGAGTTTCGACATCTCAGCTCTGGAAGGGTCTAGAGCCTCCATTGTTGCACTCAGGTCTATGTCTCATGGCCCTCTATCAGAATCCAGAGTTTTGAGAAGATTGGGGATACTTAATTGTTCGCCCAAAAAAAAAAAAACGTAAGGGGTAACACTGTCGTTTTTTTTTTCGGGTCGAAATTTTGATTTTCGATATCTCAGCTCTGGAAGGGTCTAGAGCCTCCATTGTTGCACTCAGGTCTAAGTCTCATGGCCCTCTATCAGAATCCAGAGTTTTGAGAAGATTGGGGATACTAAATTTTTCGCCCAAACAAAAAAACGTAAGGGGTAACACTGTCGTTTTTTTTTCTGGTCGAAATTTTGAATTTCGATATCTCAGCTCTGGAAGGGTCTAGAGCCTCCATTGTTGCACTCAGGTCTATGTCTCATGGCCCTCTATCAGAATCCAGAGTTTTGAGAGATTGGGGATACTTAATTTTTCGCCCAAAAAAAAAAACGTAAGGGGTAACACTGTCGTTTTTTTTTCTGGTCGAAATTTTGATTTTCGATATCTCAGCTCTGGAAGGGTCTAGAGCCTCCATTGTTGCACTCAGGTTTAAGTCTCATGGCCCTCTATCAGAATCCAGAGTTTTGAGAAGATTGGAGAAACTTCATTTTTCGCCAGAAAAAAAAAAACGAAAGGGGTACCACTGTCAGTTTTTTTTTTTCAGGTCGAAATATTGAGTTTCGATATCTCAGCTCTGGAAGAGTCTAGAGCCTCCATTGTTGCACTCAGGTCTAAGTCTCATGGCCCTCTATCAGAATCCAGAGTTTTGAGAAGATTGGGGATACTTAAATTTTCGCCCCAAAAAAAAAAACGTAAGGGGTAACACTGTCGTTTTTTTTACGGGTCGAAATTTTGATTTTCGATATCTCAGCTCTGGAAGGGTCTAGAGCCTCCATTGTTGCACTCAGGTCTAAGTCTCATGGCCCTCTATCAGAATCCAGAGTTTTGAGAAGATTGGGGATACTTAATTTTTCGCCCAAAAAAAAAACGTAAGGGGTAACACTGTCGTTTTTTTTTTTCGGGTCGAAATTTTGATTTTCGATATCTCAGCTCTGGAAGTGTCTAGAGCCTCCATTGTTGCACTCAGGTCTAAGTCTCATGGCCCTCTATCAGAATCCAGAGTTTTGAGAAGATTGGGGATACTTAATTTTTCGCCCAAAAAAAAAAACGTAAGGGGTAACACTGTCGTTTTTTTTCGGGTCGAAATTTTGAGTTAAGATATCTCAGCACTGGAAGGGTCTAGAGCCTCCATTATTGCACTCAGGTCTATGTGTCATGGCCCTCTATCAGAATCCAGAGTTTTGAGAAGATTGGGGATACTTAATTTTTCGCCCAAAAAAAAAACGTAAGGGGTAACACTGTCGTTTTTTTTTCTGGTCGAAATTTTGAATTTCGATATCTCAGCTCTGGAAGGGTCTAAAGCCTCCATTGTTGCACTCAGGTCTATGTCTCATGGCCCTCTATCAGAATCCAGAATTTTGTGAAGATTGGGGATACTTAATTTTTCGCCCAAAAAAAAAAAACGTAAGGGGTAACACTGTCGTTTTTTTTCTGGTCGAAATTTTGATTTTCGATATCTCAGCTCTGGAAGGGTCTAGAGCCTCCATTGTTGCACTCAGGTCTAAGTCTCATGGCCCTCTATCAGAATCCAGAGTTTTGAGAAGATTGGGGATACTAAATTTTTCGCCCAAAAAAAAAAACGTAAGGGGTAACACTGTCGTTTTTTTTTTCGGGTCGAAATTTTGATTTTCGATATCTCAGCTCTGGAAGGGTCTAGAGCCTCCATTGTTGCACTCAGGTCTAAGTCTCATGGCCCTCTATCAGAATCCAGAGTTTTGAGAAGATTGGGGATACTTAATTTTTCACCCAAAAAAAAAAACGTAAGGGGATACACTGTCGTTTTTTTTTCTGGTCGAATTTTTGAATTTCGATATCTCAGCTCTGGAAGGGTCTAGAGCCTCCATTGTTGCACTCAGGTCTAAGTCTCATGGCCCTCTATCAGAATCCAGAGTTTTGAGAAGATTGGGGATACTTAATTTTTCGCCCAAAAAAAAAAACAAAACGTAAGGGGTAACACTGTCGTTTTTTTTCGGGTCGAAATTTTGAGTTTAGATATCTCAGCACTGGAAGGGTCTAGAGCCTCCATTGTTGCACTCAGGTCTATGTCTCATGGCCCTCTATCAGAATCCAGAGTTTTGAGAAGATTGGGGATACTTAATTTTTCGCCCAAAAAAAAAAATGTAAGGGGTAACACTGTCGTTTTTTTTTTTCAGGTCGAAATTTTCAGTTTCGATATCTCAGCACTGGAAGGGTCTAGAGCCTCCATTGTTGCACTCAGGTCTAAGTCTCATGGCCCTCAATCAGAATCCAGAGTTTTGAGAAGATTGGGGATACTTAATTTTTCACCCAAAAAAAAAAAAACGTTAGGGGTAACACTGTCGTTTTTTTTTCGGGTCGAAATTTTGAGTTTCGATATCTCAGCACTGGAAGGGTCTAGAGCCTCCATTGTTGCACTCAAGTCTATGTCTCATGGCCCTCTATCAGAATTTAGAGTTTTGAGAAGATTGGGGATACTTAATTTTTCGCCCAAAAAAAAAAAACGTAAGGGGTAACACTGTCGTTTTTTTTTCGGGTCGAAATTTTGATTTTCGATATCTCAGCTCTGGAAGGGTTTAGAGCCTCCATTGTTGCACTCAGGTCTAAGTCTCATGGCCCTCTATCAGAATCCAGAATTTTGTGAAGATTGGGGATACTTAATTTTTCGCCCAAAAAAAAAAACGTAAGGGGTAACACTGTCGTTTTTTTTCTGGTCGAAATTTTGATTTTCGATATCTCAGCTCTGGAAGGGTCTAGAGCCTCCATTTTTGCACTCAGGTTTAAGTCTCATGGCCCTCTATCAGAATCCAGAGTTTTGAGAAGATTGGAGAAACTTCATTTTCGCCCGAAAAAAAAAAAAACCGAAAGGGGTACCACTGTCGGTTTTTTTTTCGGGTCGAAATTTTGAGTTTCGATATCTCAGCTCTGGAAGAGTCTAGAGCCTCCATTGTTGCACTCAGGTCTAAGTCTCATGGCCCTCTATCAGAATCCAGAGTTTTGAGAAGATTGGGGATACTTAATTTTTCGCCCAAAAAAAAAAAAACGTAAGGGGTAACACTGTCGTTTTTTTTTCTGGTCGAAATTTTGATTTTCGATATCTCAGCTCTGGAAGGGTCTAGAGCCTCCATTGTTGCACTCAGGTTTAAGTCTCATGGCCCTCTATCAGAATCCAGAGTTTTGAGAAGATTGGAGAAACTTCATTTTTCGCCAGAAAAAAAAAAACGAAAGGGGTACCACTGTCGGTTTTTTTTTTTCGGGTCGAAATATTGAGTTTCGATATCTCAGCTCTGGAAGAGTCTAGAGCCTCCATTGTTGCACTCAGGTCTAAGTCTCATGGCCCTCTATCAGAATCCAGAGTTTTGAGAAGATTGGGGATACTTAATTTTTCGCCCCAAAAAAAAAACGTAAGGGGTAACACTGTCGTTTTTTTTACGGGTCGAAATTTTGATTTTCGATATCTCAGCTCTGGAAGGGTCTAGAGCCTCCATTGTTGCACTCAGGTCTAAGTCTCATGGCCCTCTATCAGAATCCAGAGTTTTGAGAAGATTGGGGATACTTAATTTTTCGCCCAAAAAAAAAACGTAAGGGGTAACACTGTCGTTTTTTTTTTCGGGTCGAAATTTTGATTTTCGATATCTCAGCTCTGGAAGGGTCTAGAGCCTCCATTGTTGCACTCAGGTCTAAGTCTCATGGCCCTCTATCAGAATCCAGAGTTTTGAGAAGATTGGGGATACTTAATTTTTCGCCCAAAAAAAAAAACGTAAGGGGTAACACTGTCGTTTTTTTTCGGGTAGAAATTTTGAGTTTAGATATCTCAGCACTGGAAGGGTCTAGAGCCTCCATTATTGCACTCAGGTCTATGTGTCATGGCCCTCTATCAGAATCCAGAGTTTTGAGAAGATTGGGGATACTTAATTTTTCGCCCAAAAAAAAACGTAAGGGGTAACACTGTCGTTTTTTTTTCTGGTCGAAATTTTGAATTTCGATATCTCAGTTTTGGAAGGGTCTAGAGCCTCCATTGTTGCACTCAGGTCTATGTCTCATGGCCCTCTATCAGAATCCAGAATTTTGTGAAGATTGGGGATACTTAATTTTTCGCCCAAAAAAAAAAAACGTAAGGGGTAACACTGTCGTTTTTTTCTGGTCGAAATTTTGATTTTCGATATCTCAGCTCTGGAAGGGTCTAGAGCCTCCATTTTTGCACTCAGGTTTAAGTCTCACGGCCCTCTATCAGAATCCAGAGTTTTGAGAAGATTGGAGAAACTTCATTTTTCGCCCGAAAAAAAACCCGAAAGGGGTACCACTGTCGGTTTTTTTTTCGGGTCGAAATTTTGAGTTTCGATATCTCAGCTCTGGAAGAGTCTAGAGCCTCCATTGTTGCACTCAGGTCTAAGTCTCATGGCCCTCTATCAGAATCCAGAGTTTTGAGAAGATTGGGGATACTTAATTTTTCGCCCAAAAAAAAAAAACGTAAGGGGTAACACTGTCGTTTTTTTTACGGGTCGAAATTTTGATTTTCGATATCTCAGCTCTGGAAGGGTTTAGAGCCTCCATTGTTGCACTCAGGTCTAATTCTCATGGCCCTCTATCAGAATCCAGAGTTTTGAGAAGATTGGGGATACTTAATTTTTCGCCCAAAAAAAAAACCGTAAGGGGTAACACTGTCGTTTTTTTTTTTCGGGTCGAAATTTTGAGTTTCGACATCTCAGCTCTGGAAGGGTCAAGAGCCTCCATTGTTACACTCAGGTCTATGTCTCATGGCCCTCTATCAGAATCCAGAGTTTTGAGAAGATTGGGGATACTTCATTTTTCGCCCAAAAAAAAAAAAAAAACGTAAGGGGTAACACTGTGGGTTTTTTTTTTCTGGTCAAAATTTTGAATTTCGATATCTCAGCTCTGGAAGGGTCTAGAGCCTCCATTGTTGCACTCAAGTCTAAGTCTCATGGCCCTCTATCAGAATCCAGAGTTTTGAGAAGATTGGGGATACTTAATTTTTCGCCCAAAAAAAAAACGTAAGGGGTAACACTGTCGTTTTTTTTTTTCGGGTCGAAATTTTGATTTTCGATATCTCAGCTCTGGAAGTGTCTAGAGCCTCCATTGTTGCACTCAGGTCTAAGTCTCATGGACCTCTATCAGAATCCAGAGTTTTGAGAAGATTGGGGATACTTAATTTTTCGCCCAAAAAAAAAAACGTAAGGGGTAACACTGTCGTTTTTTTTCGGGTCGAAATTTTGAGTTAAGATATCTCAGCACTGGAAGGGTCTAGAGCCTCCATTATTGCACTCAGGTCTATGTGTCATGGCCCTCTATGAGAATCCAGAGTTTTGAGAAGATTGGGGATACTTAATTTTTCGCCCAAAAAAAAAACGTAAGGGGTAACACTGTCGTTTTTTTTTTCTGGTCGAAATTTTGAATTTCGATATCTCAGCTCTGGAAGGGTCTAAAGCCTCCATTGTTGCACTCAGGTCTATGTCTCATGGCCCTCTATCAGAATCCAGAATTTTGTGAAGATTGGGGATACTTAATTTTTCGCCCAAAAAAAAAAAACGTAAGGGGTAACACTGTCGTTTTTTTTCTGGTCGAAATTTTGATTTTCGATATCTCAGCTCTGGAAGGGTCTAGAGCCTCCATTGTTGCACTCAGGTCTAAGTCTCATGGCCCTCTATCAGAATCCAGAGTTTTGAGAAGATTGGGGATACTAAATTTTTCGCCCAAAAAAAAAAACGTAAGGGGTAACACTGTCGTTTTTTTTCTGGTCGAAATTTTGATTTTCGATATCTCAGCTCTGGAAGGGTCTAGAGCCTCCATTTTTGCACTCAGGTTTAAGTCTCATGGCCCTCTATCAGAATCCAGAGTTTTGAGAAGATTGGAGAAACTTCATTTTTCGCCCGAAAAAAAACAACGAAAGGGGTACCACTGTCGGTTTTTTTTTCGGGGTCGAAATTTTGAGTTTCGACATCTCAGCTCTGGAAGGGTCTAGAGCCTCCATTGTTGCACTCAGGTCTATGTCTCATGGCCCTCTATCAGAATCCAGAGTTTTGAGAAGATTGGGGATACTTAATTGTTCGCCCAAAAAAAAAAAAACGTAAGGGGTAACACTGTCGTTTTTTTTTTCGGGTCGAAATTTTGATTTTCGATATCTCAGCTCTGGAAGGGTCTAGAGCCTCCATTGTTGCACTCAGGTCTAAGTCTCATGGCCCTCTATCAGAATCCAGAGTTTTGAGAAGATTGGGGATACTAAATTTTTCGCCCAAACAAAAAAACGTAAGGGGTAACACTGTCGTTTTTTTTTCTGGTCGAAATTTTGAATTTCGATATCTCAGCTCTGGAAGGGTCTAGAGCCTCCATTGTTGCACTCAGGTCTATGTCTCATGGCCCTCTATCAGAATCCAGAGTTTTGAGAGATTGGGGATACTTAATTTTTCGCCCAAAAAAAAAAACGTAAGGGGTAACACTGTCGTTTTTTTTTCTGGTCGAAATTTTGATTTTCGATATCTCAGCTCTGGAAGGGTCTAGAGCCTCCATTGTTGCACTCAGGTTTAAGTCTCATGGCCCTCTATCAGAATCCAGAGTTTTGAGAAGATTGGAGAAACTTCATTTTTCGCCAGAAAAAAAAAAACGAAAGGGGTACCACTGTCAGTTTTTTTTTTTCAGGTCGAAATATTGAGTTTCGATATCTCAGCTCTGGAAGAGTCTAGAGCCTCCATTGTTGCACTCAGGTCTAAGTCTCATGGCCCTCTATCAGAATCCAGAGTTTTGAGAAGATTGGGGATACTTAAATTTTCGCCCCAAAAAAAAAAACGTAAGGGGTAACACTGTCGTTTTTTTTACGGGTCGAAATTTTGATTTTCGATATCTCAGCTCTGGAAGGGTCTAGAGCCTCCATTGTTGCACTCAGGTCTAAGTCTCATGGCCCTCTATCAGAATCCAGAGTTTTGAGAAGATTGGGGATACTTAATTTTTCGCCCAAAAAAAAAACGTAAGGGGTAACACTGTCGTTTTTTTTTTTCGGGTCGAAATTTTGATTTTCGATATCTCAGCTCTGGAAGTGTCTAGAGCCTCCATTGTTGCACTCAGGTCTAAGTCTCATGGACCTCTATCAGAATCCAGAGTTTTGAGAAGATTGGGGATACTTAATTTTTCGCCCAAAAAAAAAAACGTAAGGGGTAACACTGTCGTTTTTTTTCGGGTCGAAATTTTGAGTTAAGATATCTCAGCACTGGAAGGGTCTAGAGCCTCCATTATTGCACTCAGGTCTATGTGTCATGGCCCTCTATGAGAATCCAGAGTTTTGAGAAGATTGGGGATACTTAATTTTTCGCCCAAAAAAAAAACGTAAGGGGTAACACTGTCGTTTTTTTTTTCTGGTCGAAATTTTGAATTTCGATATCTCAGCTCTGGAAGGGTCTAAAGCCTCCATTGTTGCACTCAGGTCTATGTCTCATGGCCCTCTATCAGAATCCAGAATTTTGTGAAGATTGGGGATACTTAATTTTTCGCCCAAAAAAAAAAAACGTAAGGGGTAACACTGTCGTTTTTTTTCTGGTCGAAATTTTGATTTTCGATATCTCAGCTCTGGAAGGGTCTAGAGCCTCCATTGTTGCACTCAGGTCTAAGTCTCATGGCCCTCTATCAGAATCCAGAGTTTTGAGAAGATTGGGGATACTAAATTTTTCGCCCAAAAAAAAAAACGTAAGGGGTAACACTGTCGTTTTTTTTCTGGTCGAAATTTTGATTTTCGATATCTCAGCTCTGGAAGGGTCTAGAGCCTCCATTTTTGCACTCAGGTTTAAGTCTCATGGCCCTCTATCAGAATCCAGAGTTTTGAGAAGATTGGAGAAACTTCATTTTTCGCCCGAAAAAAAACAACGAAAGGGGTACCACTGTCGGTTTTTTTTTCGGGGTCGAAATTTTGAGTTTCGATATCTCAGCTCTGGAAGAGTCTAGAGCCTCCATTGTTGCACTCAGGTCTAAGTCTCATGGCCCTCTATCAGAATCCAGAGTTTTGAGAAGATTGGGGATACTTAATTTTTCGCCCAAAAAAAAAAAAACGTAAGGGGTAACACTGTCGTTTTTTTTACGGGTCGAAATTTTGATTTTCGATATCTCAGCTCTGGAAGGGTTTAGAGCCTCCATTGTTGCACTCAGGTCTAATTCTCATGGCCCTCTATCAGAATCTAGAGTTTTGAGAAGATTGGGGATACTTAATTTTTCGCCAAAAAAAAAAAAACGTAAGGGGTAACACTGTCGTTTTTTTTTTTCGGGTCGAAATTTTGAGTTTCGACATCTCAGCTCTGGAAGGGTCTAGAGCCTCCATTGTTGCACTCAGGTCTATGTCTCATGGCCCTCTATCAGAATCCAGAGTTTTGAGAAGATTGGGGATACTTAATTGTTCGCCCAAAAAAAAAAAAACGTAAGGGGTAACACTGTCGTTTTTTTTTTCGGGTCGAAATTTTGATTTTCGATATCTCAGCTCTGGAAGGGTCTAGAGCCTCCATTGTTGCACTCAGGTCTAAGTCTCATGGCCCTCTATCAGAATCCAGAGTTTTGAGAAGATTGGGGATACTAAATTTTTCGCCCAAACAAAAAAACGTAAGGGGTAACACTGTCGTTTTTTTTTCTGGTCGAAATTTTGAATTTCGATATCTCAGCTCTGGAAGGGTCTAGAGCCTCCATTGTTGCACTCAGGTCTATGTCTCATGGCCCTCTATCAGAATCCAGAGTTTTGAGAGATTGGGGATACTTAATTTTTCGCCCAAAAAAAAAAACGTAAGGGGTAACACTGTCGTTTTTTTTTCTGGTCGAAATTTTGATTTTCGATATCTCAGCTCTGGAAGGGTCTAGAGCCTCCATTGTTGCACTCAGGTTTAAGTCTCATGGCCCTCTATCAGAATCCAGAGTTTTGAGAAGATTGGAGAAACTTCATTTTTCGCCAGAAAAAAAAAAACGAAAGGGGTACCACTGTCAGTTTTTTTTTTTCAGGTCGAAATATTGAGTTTCGATATCTCAGCTCTGGAAGAGTCTAGAGCCTCCATTGTTGCACTCAGGTCTAAGTCTCATGGCCCTCTATCAGAATCCAGAGTTTTGAGAAGATTGGGGATACTTAAATTTTCGCCCCAAAAAAAAAAACGTAAGGGGTAACACTGTCGTTTTTTTTACGGGTCGAAATTTTGATTTTCGATATCTCAGCTCTGGAAGGGTCTAGAGCCTCCATTGTTGCACTCAGGTCTAAGTCTCATGGCCCTCTATCAGAATCCAGAGTTTTGAGAAGATTGGGGATACTTAATTTTTCGCCCAAAAAAAAAACGTAAGGGGTAACACTGTCGTTTTTTTTTTTCGGGTCGAAATTTTGATTTTCGATATCTCAGCTCTGGAAGTGTCTAGAGCCTCCATTGTTGCACTCAGGTCTAAGTCTCATGGCCCTCTATCAGAATCCAGAGTTTTGAGAAGATTGGGGATACTTAATTTTTCGCCCAAAAAAAAAAACGTAAGGGGTAACACTGTCGTTTTTTTTCGGGTCGAAATTTTGAGTTAAGATATCTCAGCACTGGAAGGGTCTAGAGCCTCCATTATTGCACTCAGGTCTATGTGTCATGGCCCTCTATCAGAATCCAGAGTTTTGAGAAGATTGGGGATACTTAATTTTTCGCCCAAAAAAAAAACGTAAGGGGTAACACTGTCGTTTTTTTTTCTGGTCGAAATTTTGAATTTCGATATCTCAGCTCTGGAAGGGTCTAAAGCCTCCATTGTTGCACTCAGGTCTATGTCTCATGGCCCTCTATCAGAATCCAGAATTTTGTGAAGATTGGGGATACTTAATTTTTCGCCCAAAAAAAAAAAACGTAAGGGGTAACACTGTCGTTTTTTTTCTGGTCGAAATTTTGATTTTCGATATCTCAGCTCTGGAAGGGTCTAGAGCCTCCATTGTTGCACTCAGGTCTAAGTCTCATGGCCCTCTATCAGAATCCAGAGTTTTGAGAAGATTGGGGATACTAAATTTTTCGCCCAAAAAAAAAAACGTAAGGGGTAACACTGTCGTTTTTTTTTTCGGGTCGAAATTTTGATTTTCGATATCTCAGCTCTGGAAGGGTCTAGAGCCTCCATTGTTGCACTCAGGTCTAAGTCTCATGGCCCTCTATCAGAATCCAGAGTTTTGAGAAGATTGGGGATACTTAATTTTTCACCCAAAAAAAAAAACGTAAGGGGATACACTGTCGTTTTTTTTTCTGGTCGAATTTTTGAATTTCGATATCTCAGCTCTGGAAGGGTCTAGAGCCTCCATTGTTGCACTCAGGTCTAAGTCTCATGGCCCTCTATCAGAATCCAGAGTTTTGAGAAGATTGGGGATACTTAATTTTTCGCCCAAAAAAAAAAACAAAACGTAAGGGGTAACACTGTCGTTTTTTTTCGGGTCGAAATTTTGAGTTTAGATATCTCAGCACTGGAAGGGTCTAGAGCCTCCATTGTTGCACTCAGGTCTATGTCTCATGGCCCTCTATCAGAATCCAGAGTTTTGAGAAGATTGGGGATACTTAATTTTTCGCCCAAAAAAAAAAATGTAAGGGGTAACACTGTCGTTTTTTTTTTTCAGGTCGAAATTTTCAGTTTCGATATCTCAGCACTGGAAGGGTCTAGAGCCTCCATTGTTGCACTCAGGTCTAAGTCTCATGGCCCTCAATCAGAATCCAGAGTTTTGAGAAGATTGGGGATACTTAATTTTTCACCCAAAAAAAAAAAACGTTAGGGGTAACACTGTCGTTTTTTTTTCGGGTCGAAATTTTGAGTTTCGATATCTCAGCACTGGAAGGGTCTAGAGCCTCCATTGTTGCACTCAAGTCTATGTCTCATGGCCCTCTATCAGAATTTAGAGTTTTGAGAAGATTGGGGATACTTAATTTTTCGCCCAAAAAAAAAAAACGTAAGGGGTAACACTGTCGTTTTTTTTTCGGGTCGAAATTTTGATTTTCGATATCTCAGCTCTGGAAGGGTTTAGAGCCTCCATTGTTGCACTCAGGTCTAAGTCTCATGGCCCTCTATCAGAATCCAGAGTTTTGAGAAGATTGGGGATACTTAATTTTTCGCCCCCAAAAAAAAACGTAAGGGGGAAACACTGTCGTTTTTTTTTTTCGGTTCGAACTTTTGATTTTCGATATCTCAGCTCTGGAAGGGTCTAGAGCCTCCATTGTTGCACTCAGGTCTAAGTCTCATGGCCCTCTATCAGAATCCAGAGTTTTGAGAAGATTGGGGATACTAAATTTTTCGCCCAAAAAAAAAAACGTAAGGGGTAACACTGTCGTTTTTTTTTTTCGGGTCGAAATTTTGATTTTCGATATCTCAGCTCTGGAAGGGTCTAGAGCCTCCATTGTTGCACTCAGGTCTAAGTCTCATGGCCCTCTATCAGAATCCAGAGTTTTGAGAAGATTGGGGATACTTAATTTTTCGCCCAAAAAAAAAAAACGTAAGGGGTAACACTGTCGTTTTTTTTTCTGGTCGAATTTTTGAATTTTGATATCTCAGCTCTGGAAGGGTCTAGAGCCTCCATTGTTGCACTCAGATCTAAGTCTCATGGCCCTCTATCAGAATCCAGAGTTTTGAGAAGATTGGGGATACTTAATTTTTCGCCCAAAAAAAAAAAAAACGTAAGGGGTAACACTGTCGGTTTTTTTTTCGGGTCGAAATTTTGAGTTTAGATATCTCAGCACTGGAAGGGTCTAGAGCCTCCATTGTTGCACTCAGGTCTATGTCTCATGGCCCTCTATCAGAATCCAGAGTTTTGAGAAGATTGGGGATACTTAATTTTTCACCCCCCCCAAAAAACGTAAGGGGTAACACTGTCGTTTTTTTTTTCAGGTCGAAATTTTCAGTTTCGATATCTCAGGACTGGAAGGGTCTAGAGCCTCCATTGTTGCACTCAGGTCTAAGTCTCATGGCCCTCTATCAGAATCCAGAGTTTTGAGAAGATTGGGGATACTTAATTTTTCGCCCAAAAAAAAACAAAAAACGTAAGGGGTAACACTGTCGTTTTTTTTCGGGTCGAAATTTTGAGTTTAGATATCTCAGCACTGGAAGGGTCTAGAGCCTCCATTGTTGCACTCAGGTCTATGTCTCATGGCCCTCTATCAGAATCCAGAGTTTTGAGAAGATTGGGGATACTTAATTTTTCGCCCAAAAAAAAAAACGTAAGGGGTAACACTGTCGGTTTTTTTTTTCAGGTCGAAATTTTGAATTTTGATATCTCAGCTCTGGAAGGGTCTAGAGCCTCCATTGTTGCACTCAGATCTAAGTCTCATGGCCCTCTATCAGAATCCAGAGTTTTGAGAAGATTGGGGATACTTAATTTTTCGCCCAAAAAAAAAAAAAACGTAAGGGGTAACACTGTCGGTTTTTTTTTCGGGTCGAAATTTTGAGTTTAGATATCTCAGCACTGGAAGGGTCTAGAGCCTCCATTGTTGCACTCAGGTCTATGTCTCATGGCCCTCTATCAGAATCCAGAGTTTTGAGAAGATTGGGGATACTTAATTTTTCACCCCCCCCAAAAAACGTAAGGGGTAACACTGTCGTTTTTTTTTTCAGGTCGAAATTTTCAGTTTCGATATCTCAGGACTGGAAGGGTCTAGAGCCTCCATTGTTGCACTCAGGTCTAAGTCTCATGGCCCTCTATCAGAATCCAGAGTTTTGAGAAGATTGGGGATACTTAATTTTTCGCCCAAAAAAAAACAAAAAACGTAAGGGGTAACACTGTCGTTTTTTTTCGGGTCGAAATTTTGAGTTTAGATATCTCAGCACTGGAAGGGTCTAGAGCCTCCATTGTTGCACTCAGGTCTATGTCTCATGGCCCTCTATCCGAATCCAGAGTTTTGAGAAGATTGGGGATACTTAATTTTTCGCCCAAAAAAAAAAACGTAAGGGGTAACACTGTCGGTTTTTTTTTTCAGGTCGAAATTTTCAGTTTCGATATCTCAGCACTGGAAGGGTCTAGAGCAGGGGTCTCCAACTGGCGGACCGGGGTCCAGGTCCGGACCCCAATACCTTTTTATCTGGACCTCTAAACATTTTTGTTAAAAAGTTTCAGAAAAAAAAAGAAAAAAAAGAATTTTTACCAAAAGTAATTTTTGAACAGGCGAGCGCGCGGGCAGCTATGTCTGTATCAGGTCCTTTGCAAGAGCCGGGGTCTGGAGAGATCACAAACTTTGGCTTGTACACACATTACTATGATATTGCAACACTATCTCACGACCAATTCGTACGAATTCGACGCATGATTAAAAAGTGGCTAATTCGTACGACCTCACTCGTACTAATTCGTACAATTTGTCTAAACCCACGTGATGGTTAGGTTTAGGGGCGGGGTCAGGGGTAGGTCATTCGTACGAATTCATACGAATTGGCCAATTCGTACAATATGTACGATTTAGCAAAATCGTATTAATTCGTACGAGTGAGGTCGTATGAATTGTTACGAATTAGCCACTTTTTAATCATTCGTCGAATTCGTACGACTTGGTCGTGAGATCGGGTTGGATATTCGTGAATTGATTATTATGGCTTTGTCAAAAATTAGAAAAGTGGAATCTTTCGAGATCTTTCGAGATGAGTGGACTGAAGTGTACGCGTTCATTTTTGCCGTCATCGAGCTCTACGAGGCCCGTGTGTCTTATTTGTTCAGAGTCTGTTGCTGTTGTTATAAGTGGAAACATCAAGCGGCATTTCGAGACAAGACACACAGCTTTCAATGAAAATTATCCACCAATCAAAATTATGCTTCCTGTTGCTGTTATTGATGTTGAAAGGTTTGACATTTGAATATTTGCACTAAAATTAAATAATACTTAAGTGAATTTCAACAAAATCAGTTGAATACATTTTAAAGATAAAGATTTTATTGTCAAAGATTTTGTCAATTTGTTTACAATTTAATAAAATGAAAGAACTTAATTTGCCGGGTGATTTTGCATGTCTGGACCCTCGTTTACTGGGCTCATCGGTTTAGTGGACCTCTTGCCAATTTAGTTGGGGACCCCTGGTCTAGAGCCTCCATTGTTGCACTCAGGTCTAAGTCTCATGGCCCTCAATAAGAATCCAGAGTTTTGAGAAGATTGGGGATATTTAATTTTTCACCCAAAAAAAAAAAAACCGTTAGGGGTAACACTGTCGTTTTTTTTTCGGGTCGAAATTTTGAGTTTCGATATCTCAGCACTGGAAGGGTCTAGAGCCTCCATTGTTGCACTCAAGTCTAAGTCTCATGGCCCTCTATCAGAATCCAGAGTTTTGAGAAGATTGGGGATACTTAATTTTTCGCCCAAAAAAAAAAAACGTAAGGGGTAACACTGTCGTTTTTTTTTTCTGGTCGAAATGTTGAATTTCGATACCTCAGCTCTGGAAGGGTCTAGAGCCTCCATTGTTGCACTCAGGTCTATGTCTCATGGCCCTCTATCAGAATCCGTAGTTTTGAGAAGATTGGGGATACTTAATTTTTCGCCCCAAAAAAAAAACGTAAGGGGTAACACTGTCGTTTTTTTTTTTCTGGTCGAAATTTTTAATTTCGATATCTTAGCTCTGGAAGGGTCTAGAGCCTCCATTTTTGCACTCAGGTCTAAGGCTCACGGCCCTCTATCTGAATCCAGAGTTTTGAGAAGTTTAGGGATACTTAATTTTTCGCCCAAAAAAAAAACCCGTAAGGGGTAACACTGTCGTTTTTTTTTCGGGTCGAAATTTTGAGTTTCGATATCTCAGCACTGGAAGGGTCTAGAGCCTCCATTGTTGCACTCAGGTCTATGTCTCATGGCCCTCTATCAGAATCCAGAGTTTTGAGAAGATTGGGGATACTAAATTTTTCGCCCAAAAAAAAAACTGTAAGGGCTAACACTGTCGTTTTTTTTTTTCAGGTCGAAATTTTCAGTTTCGATATCTCAGCACTGGAAGGGTCTAGAGCCTCCATTGTTGCACTCAGGTCTAAGTCTCATGGCCCTCAATCAGAATCCAGAGTTTTGAGAAGATTGGGGATACTTAATTTTTCACCCAAAAAAAAAAAAACGTTAGGGGTAACACTGTCGTTTTTTTTTCGGGTCGAAATTTTGAGTTTCGATATCTCAGCACTGGAAGGGTCTAGAGCCTCCATTGTTGCACTCAAGTCTATGTCTCATGGCCCTCTATCAGAATTTAGAGTTTTGAGAAGATTGGGGATACTTAATTTTTCGCCCAAAAAAAAAAACGTAAGGGGTAACACTGTCGTTTTTTTTTCGGGTCGAAATTTTGATTTTCGATATCTCAGCTCTGGAAGGGTTTAGAGCCTCCATTGTTGCACTCAGGTCTAAGTCTCATGGCCCTCTATCAGAATCCAGAGTTTTGAGAAGATTGGGGATACTTAATTTTTCGCCCCCAAAAAAAAACGTAAGGGGGAAACACTGTCGTTTTTTTTTTTCGGGTCGAACTTTTGATTTTCGATATCTCAGCTCTGGAAGGGTCTAGAGCCTCCATTGTTGCACTCAGGTCTAAGTCTCATGGCCCTCTATCAGAATCCAGAGTTTTGAGAAGATTGGGGATACTAAATTTTTCGCCCAAAAAAAAAAACGTAAGGGGTAACACTGTCGTTTTTTTTTTTCGGGTCGAAATTTTGATTTTCGATATCTCAGCTCTGGAAGGGTCTAGAGCCTCCATTGTTGCACTCAGGTCTAAGTCTCATGGCCCTCTATCAGAATCCAGAGTTTTGAGAAGATTGGGGATACTTAATTTTTCGCCCAAAAAAAAAAACGTAAGGGGTAACACTGTCGTTTTTTTTTTCTGGTCGAATTTTTGAATTTTGATATCTCAGCTCTGGAAGGGTCTAGAGCCTCCATTGTTGCACTCAGATCTAAGTCTCATGGCCCTCTATCAGAATCCAGAGTTTTGAGAAGATTGGGGATACTTAATTTTTCGCCCAAAAAAAAAAAAAACGTAAGGGGTAACACTGTCGGTTTTTTTTTCGGGTCGAAATTTTGAGTTTAGATATCTCAGCACTGGAAGGGTCTAGAGCCTCCATTGTTGCACTCAGGTCTATGTCTCATGGCCCTCTATCAGAATCCAGAGTTTTGAGAAGATTGGGGATACTTAATTTTTCACCCCCCCCCAAAAAAACGTAAGGGGTAACACTGTCGTTTTTTTTTTCAGGTCGAAATTTTCAGTTTCGATATCTCAGGACTGGAAGGGTCTAGAGCCTCCATTGTTGCACTCAGGTCTAAGTCTCATGGCCCTCTATCAGAATCCAGAGTTTTGAGAAGATTGGGGATACTTAATTTTTCGCCCAAAAAAAAAAAAAAACGTAAGGGGTAACACTGTCGTTTTTTTTCGGGTCGAAATTTTGAGTTTAGATATCTCAGCTCTGGAAGGGTCTAGAGCCTCCATTGTTGCACTCAGGTCTAAGTCTCATGGCCCTCTATCAGAATCCAGAGTTTTGAGAAGATTGGGGATACTAAATTTTTCGCCCAAAAAAAAAAACGTAAGGGGTAACACTGTCGTTTTTTTTTTTCGGGTCGAAATTTTGATTTTCGATATCTCAGCTCTGGAAGGGTCTAGAGCCTCCATTGTTGCACTCAGGTCTAAGTCTCATGGCCCTCTATCAGAATCCAGAGTTTTGAGAAGATTGGGGATACTTAATTTTTCGCCCAAAAAAAAAAACGTAAGGGGTAACACTGTCGTTTTTTTTTTCTGGTCGAATTTTTGAATTTTGATATCTCAGCTCTGGAAGGGTCTAGAGCCTCCATTGTTGCACTCAGATCTAAGTCTCATGGCCCTCTATCAGAATCCAGAGTTTTGAGAAGATTGGGGATACTTAATTTTTCGCCCAAAAAAAAAAAAAACGTAAGGGGTAACACTGTCGGTTTTTTTTTCGGGTCGAAATTTTGAGTTTAGATATCTCAGCACTGGAAGGGTCTAGAGCCTCCATTGTTGCACTCAGGTCTATGTCTCATGGCCCTCTATCAGAATCCAGAGTTTTGAGAAGATTGGGGATACTTAATTTTTCACCCCCCCCCAAAAAAACGTAAGGGGTAACACTGTCGTTTTTTTTTTCAGGTCGAAATTTTCAGTTTCGATATCTCAGGACTGGAAGGGTCTAGAGCCTCCATTGTTGCACTCAGGTCTAAGTCTCATGGCCCTCTATCAGAATCCAGAGTTTTGAGAAGATTGGGGATACTTAATTTTTCGCCCAAAAAAAAAAAAAAACGTAAGGGGTAACACTGTCGTTTTTTTTCGGGTCGAAATTTTGAGTTTAGATATCTCAGCACTGGAAGGGTCTAGAGCCTCCATTGTTGCACTCAGGTCTATGTCTCATGGCCCTCTATCAGAATCCAGAGTTTTGAGAAGATTGGGGATACTTAATTTTTCGCCCAAAAAAAAAAACGTAAGGGGTAACACTGTCGGTTTTTTTTTTCAGGTCGAAATTTTCAGTTTCGATATCTCAGCACTGGAAGGGTCTAGAGCCTCCATTGTTGCACTCAGGTCTAAGTCTCATGGCCCTCAATAAGAATCCAGAGTTTTGAGAAGATTGGGGATATTTAATTTTTCACCCAAAAAAAAAAAAAACCGTTAGGGGTAACACTGTCGTTTTTTTTTCGGGTCGAAATTTTGAGTTTCGATATCTCAGCACTGGAAGGGTCTAGAGCCTCCATTGTTGCACTCAAGTCTAAGTCTCATGGCCCTCTATCAGAATCCAGAGTTTTGAGAAGATTGGGGATACTTAATTTTTCGCCCAAAAAAAAAAACGTAAGGGGTAACACTGTCGTTTTTTTTTCTGGTCGAAATGTTGAATTTCGATACCTCAGCTCTGGAAGGGTCTAGAGCCTCCATTGTTGCACTCAGGTCTATGTCTCATGGCCCTCTATCAGAATCCGTAGTTTTGAGAAGATTGGGGATACTTAATTTTTCGCCCCAAAAAAAAAACGTAAGGGGTAACACTGTCGTTTTTTTTTTTCTGGTCGAAATTTTTAATTTCGATATCTTAGCTCTGGAAGGGTCTAGAGCCTCCATTTTTGCACTCAGGTCTAAGGCTCACGGCCCTCTATCTGAATCCAGAGTTTTGAGAAGTTTAGGGATACTTAATTTTTCGCCCAAAAAAAAAACCCGTAAGGGGTAACACTGTCGTTTTTTTTTCGGGTCGAAATTTTGAGTTTCGATATCTCAGCACTGGAAGGGTCTAGAGCCTCCATTGTTGCACTCAGGTCTATGTCTCATGGCCCTCTATCAGAATCCAGAGTTTTGAGAAGATTGGGGATACTAAATTTTTCGCCCAAAAAAAAAACTGTAAGGGCTAACACTGTCGTTTTTTTTTTTCAGGTCGAAATTTTCAGTTTCGATATCTCAGCACTGGAAGGGTCTAGAGCCTCCATTGTTGCACTCAGGTCTAAGTCTCATGGCCCTCAATCAGAATCCAGAGTTTAGAGAAGATTGGGGATACTTAATTTTTCACCCAAAAAAAAAAAAACGTTAGGGGTAACACTGTCGTTTTTTTTTCGGGTCGAAATTTTGAGTTTCGATATCTCAGCACTGGAAGGGTCTAGAGCCTCCATTGTTGCACTCAAGTCTATGTCTCATGGCCCTCTATCAGAATTTAGAGTTTTGAGAAGATTGGGGATACTTAATTTTTCGCCCAAAAAAAAAAACGTAAGGGGTAACACTGTCGTTTTTTTTTCGGGTCGAAATTTTGATTTTCGATATCTCAGCTCTGGAAGGGTTTAGAGCCTCCATTGTTGCACTCAGGTCTAAGTCTCATGGCCCTCTATCAGAATCCAGAGTTTTGAGAAGATTGGGGATACTTAATTTTTCGCCCCCAAAAAAAAACGTAAGGGGGAAACACTGTCGTTTTTTTTTTTCGGGTCGAACTTTTGATTTTCGATATCTCAGCTCTGGAAGGGTCTAGAGCCTCCATTGTTGCACTCAGGTCTAAGTCTCATGGCCCTCTATCAGAATCCAGAGTTTTGAGAAGATTGGGGATACTAAATTTTTCGCCCAAAAAAAAAAACGTAAGGGGTAACACTGTCGTTTTTTTTTTTCGGGTCGAAATTTTGATTTTCGATATCTCAGCTCTGGAAGGGTCTAGAGCCTCCATTGTTGCACTCAGGTCTAAGTCTCATGGCCCTCTATCAGAATCCAGAGTTTTGAGAAGATTGGGGATACTTAATTTTTCGCCCAAAAAAAAAAACGTAAGGGGTAACACTGTCGTTTTTTTTTTCTGGTCGAATTTTTGAATTTTGATATCTCAGCTCTGGAAGGGTCTAGAGCCTCCATTGTTGCACTCAGATCTAAGTCTCATGGCCCTCTATCAGAATCCAGAGTTTTGAGAAGATTGGGGATACTTAATTTTTCGCCCAAAAAAAAAAAAAACGTAAGGGGTAACACTGTCGGTTTTTTTTTCGGGTCGAAATTTTGAGTTTAGATATCTCAGCACTGGAAGGGTCTAGAGCCTCCATTGTTGCACTCAGGTCTATGTCTCATGGCCCTCTATCAGAATCCAGAGTTTTGAGAAGATTGGGGATACTTAATTTTTCACCCCCCCCAAAAAAACGTAAGGGGTAACACTGTCGTTTTTTTTTTCAGGTCGAAATTTTCAGTTTCGATATCTCAGGACTGGAAGGGTCTAGAGCCTCCATTGTTGCACTCAGGTCTAAGTCTCATGGCCCTCTATCAGAATCCAGAGTTTTGAGAAGATTGGGGATACTTAATTTTTCGCCCAAAAAAAAAAAAAAACGTAAGGGGTAACACTGTCGTTTTTTTTCGGGTCGAAATTTTGAGTTTAGATATCTCAGCACTGGAAGGGTCTAGAGCCTCCATTGTTGCACTCAGGTCTATGTCTCATGGCCCTCTATCAGAATCCAGAGTTTTGAGAAGATTGGGGATACTTAATTTTTCGCCCAAAAAAAAAAACGTAAGGGGTAACACTGTCGGTTTTTTTTTTCAGGTCGAAATTTTCAGTTTCGATATCTCAGCACTGGAAGGGTCTAGAGCCTCCATTGTTGCACTCAGGTCTAAGTCTCATGGCCCTCAATAAGAATCCAGAGTTTTGAGAAGATTGGGGATATTTAATTTTTCACCCAAAAAAAAAAAAAACCGTTAGGGGTAACACTGTCGTTTTTTTTTCGGGTCGAAATTTTGAGTTTCGATATCTCAGCACTGGAAGGGTCTAGAGCCTCCATTGTTGCACTCAAGTCTAAGTCTCATGGCCCTCTATCAGAATCCAGAGTTTTGAGAAGATTGGGGATACTTAATTTTTCGCCCAAAAAAAAAAAACGTAAGGGGTAACACTGTCGTTTTTTTTTTCTGGTCGAAATGTTGAATTTCGATACCTCAGCTCTGGAAGGGTCTAGAGCCTCCATTGTTGCACTCAGGTCTATGTCTCATGGCCCTCTATCAGAATCCGTAGTTTTGAGAAGATTGGGGATACTTAATTTTTCGCCCCAAAAAAAAAACGTAAGGGGTAACACTGTCGTTTTTTTTTTTCTGGTCGAAATTTTTAATTTCGATATCTTAGCTCTGGAAGGGTCTAGAGCCTCCATTTTTGCACTCAGGTCTAAGGCTCACGGCCCTCTATCTGAATCCAGAGTTTTGAGAAGTTTAGGGATACTTAATTTTTCGCCCAAAAAAAAAACCCGTAAGGGGTAACACTGTCGTTTTTTTTTCGGGTCGAAATTTTGAGTTTCGATATCTCAGCACTGGAAGGGTCTAGAGCCTCCATTGTTGCACTCAGGTCTATGTCTCATGGCCCTCTATCAGAATCCAGAGTTTTGAGAAGATTGGGGATACTAAATTTTTCGCCCAAAAAAAAAACTGTAAGGGCTAACACTGTCGTTTTTTTTTTTCAGGTCGAAATTTTCAGTTTCGATATCTCAGCACTGGAAGGGTCTAGAGCCTCCATTGTTGCACTCAGGTCTAAGTCTCATGGCCCTCAATAAGAATCCAGAGTTTTGAGAAGATTGGGGATATTTAATTTTTCACCCAAAAAAAAAAAAACCGTTAGGGGTAACACTGTCGTTTTTTTTTCGGGTCGAAATTTTGAGTTTCGATATCTCAGCACTGGAAGGGTCTAGAGCCTCCATTGTTGCACTCAAGTCTAAGTCTCATGGCCCTCTATCAGAATCCAGAGTTTTGAGAAGATTGGGGATACTTAATTTTTCGCCCAAAAAAAAAAAACGTAAGGGGTAACACTGTCGTTTTTTTTTTCTGGTCGAAATGTTGAATTTCGATACCTCAGCTCTGGAAGGGTCTAGAGCCTCCATTGTTGCACTCAGGTCTATGTCTCATGGCCCTCTATCAGAATCCGTAGTTTTGAGAAGATTGGGGATACTTAATTTTTCGCCCCAAAAAAAAAACGTAAGGGGTAACACTGTCGTTTTTTTTTTCTGGTCGAAATTTTTAATTTCGATATCTTAGCTCTGGAAGGGTCTAGAGCCTCCATTTTTGCACTCAGGTCTAAGGCTCACGGCCCTCTATCTGAATCCAGAGTTTTGAGAAGTTTAGGGATACTTAATTTTTCGCCCAAAAAAAAAACCCGTAAGGGGTAACACTGTCGTTTTTTTTTCGGGTCGAAATTTTGAGTTTCGATATCTCAGCACTGGAAGGGTCTAGAGCCTCCATTGTTGCACTCAGGTCTATGTCTCATGGCCCTCTATCAGAATCCAGAGTTTTGAGAAGATTGGGGATACTAAATTTTTCGCCCAAAAAAAAAACTGTAAGGGCTAACACTGTCGTTTTTTTTTTTCAGGTCGAAATTTTCAGTTTCGATATCTCAGCACTGGAAGGGTCTAGAGCCTCCATTGTTGCACTCAGGTCTAAGTCTCATGGCCCTCAATCAGAATCCAGAGTTTTGAGAAGATTGGGGATACTTAATTTTTCACCCAAAAAAAAAAAAACGTTAGGGGTAACACTGTCGTTTTTTTTTCGGGTCGAAATTTTGAGTTTCGATATCTCAGCACTGGAAGGGTCTAGAGCCTCCATTGTTGCACTCAAGTCTATGTCTCATGGCCCTCTATCAGAATTTAGAGTTTTGAGAAGATTGGGGATACTTAATTTTTCGCCCAAAAAAAAAAAAAACGTTAGGGGTAACACTGTCGTTTTTTTTTCGGGTCGAAATTTTGAGTTTCGATATCTCAGCACTGGAAGGGTCTAGAGCCTCCATTGTTGCACTCAAGTCTAAGTCTCATGGCCCTCTATCAGAATCCAGAGTTTTGAGAAGATTGGGGATACTTAATTTTTCGCCCAAAAAAAAAAAACGTAAGGGGTAACACTGTCGTTTTTTTTTTCTGGTCGAAATGTTGAATTTCGATACCTCAGCTCTGGAAGGGTCTAGAGCCTCCATTGTTGCACTCAGGTCTATGTCTCATGGCCCTCTATCAGAATCCGTAGTTTTGAGAAGATTGGGGATACTTAATTTTTCGCCCCAAAAAAAAAACGTAAGGGGTAACACTGTCGTTTTTTTTTTTCTGGTCGAAATTTTTAATTTCGATATCTTAGCTCTGGAAGGGTCTAGAGCCTCCATTTTTGCACTCAGGTCTAAGGCTCACGGCCCTCTATCTGAATCCAGAGTTTTGAGAAGTTTAGGGATACTTAATTTTTCGCCCAAAAAAAAACCCGTAAGGGGTAACACTGTCGTTTTTTTTTCGGGTCGAAATTTTGAGTTTCGATATCTCAGCACTGGAAGGGTCTAGAGCCTCCATTGTTGCACTCAGGTCTATGTCTCATGGCCCTCTATCAGAATCCAGAGTTTTGAGAAGATTGGGGATACTAAATTTTTCGCCCAAAAAAAAAACTGTAAGGGCTAACACTGTCGTTTTTTTTTTCAGGTCGAAATTTTCAGTTTCGATATCTCAGCACTGGAAGGGTCTAGAGCCTCCATTGTTGCACTCAGGTCTAAGTCTCATGGCCCTCAATCAGAATCCAGAGTTTTGAGAAGATTGGGGATACTTAATTTTTCACCCAAAAAAAAAAAACGTTAGGGGTAACACTGTCGTTTTTTTTTCGGGTCGAAATTTTGAGTTTCGATATCTCAGCACTGGAAGGGTCTAGAGCCTCCATTGTTGCACTCAAGTCTATGTCTCATGGCCCTCTATCAGAATTTAGAGTTTTGAGAAGATTGGGGATACTTAATTTTTCGCCCAAAAAAAAAAACGTAAGGGGTAACACTGTCGTTTTTTTTTCGGGTCGAAATTTTGATTTTCGATATCTCAGCTCTGGAAGGGTTTAGAGCCTCCATTGTTGCACTCAGGTCTAAGTCTCATGGCCCTCTATCAGAATCCAGAGTTTTGAGAAGATTGGGGATACTTAATTTTTCGCCCCCAAAAAAAAACGTAAGGGGGAAACACTGTCGTTTTTTTTTTTCGGGTCGAACTTTTGATTTTCGATATCTCAGCTCTGGAAGGGTCTAGAGCCTCCATTGTTGCACTCAGGTCTAAGTCTCATGGCCCTCTATCAGAATCCAGAGTTTTGAGAAGATTGGGGATACTAAATTTTTCGCCCAAAAAAAAAAACGTAAGGGGTAACACTGTCGTTTTTTTTTTTCGGGTCGAAATTTTGATTTTCGATATCTCAGCTCTGGAAGGGTCTAGAGCCTCCATTGTTGCACTCAGGTCTAAGTCTCATGGCCCTCTATCAGAATCCAGAGTTTTGAGAAGATTGGGGATACTTAATTTTTCGCCCCCAAAAAAAAACGTAAGGGGTAACACTGTCGTTTTTTTTTTCTGGTCGAATTTTTGAATTTTGATATCTCAGCTCTGGAAGGGTCTAGAGCCTCCATTGTTGCACTCAGATCTAAGTCTCATGGCCCTCTATCAGAATCCAGAGTTTTGAGAAGATTGGGGATACTTAATTTTTCGCCCAAAAAAAAAAAAACGTAAGGGGTAACACTGTCGGTTTTTTTTTCGGGTCGAAATTTTGAGTTTAGATATCTCAGCACTGGAAGGGTCTAGAGCCTCCATTTTTGCACTCAGGTCTATGTCTCATGGCCCTCTATCAGAATCCAGAGTTTTGAGAAGATTGGGGATACTTAATTTTTCACCCCCCCCAAAAAAACGTAAGGGGTAACACTGTCGTTTTTTTTTTCAGGTCGAAATTTTCAGTTTCGATATCTCAGGACTGGAAGGGTCTAGAGCCTCCATTGTTGCACTCAGGTCTAAGTCTCATGGCCCTCTATCAGAATCCAGAGTTTTGAGAAGATTGGGGATACTTAATTTTTCGCCCAAAAAAAAAAAAAAACGTAAGGGGTAACACTGTCGTTTTTTTTCGGGTCGAAATTTTGAGTTTAGATATCTCAGCACTGGAAGGGTCTAGAGCCTCCATTGTTGCACTCAGGTCTATGTCTCATGGCCCTCTATCAGAATCCAGAGTTTTGAGAAGATTGGGGATACTTAATTTTTCGCCCAAAAAAAAAAACGTAAGGGGTAACACTGTCGGTTTTTTTTTTCAGGTCGAAATTTTCAGTTTCGATATCTCAGCACTGGAAGGGTCTAGAGCCTCCATTGTTGCACTCAGGTCTAAGTCTCATGGCCCTCAATAAGAATCCAGAGTTTTGAGAAGATTGGGGATATTTAATTTTTCACCCAAAAAAAAAAAAAACCGTTAGGGGTAACACTGTCGTTTTTTTTTCGGGTCGAAATTTTGAGTTTCGATATCTCAGCACTGGAAGGGTCTAGAGCCTCCATTGTTGCACTCAAGTCTAAGTCTCATGGCCCTCTATCAGAATCCAGTGTTTTGAGAAGATTGGGGATACTTAATTTTTCGCCCAAAAAAAAAAACGTAAGGGGTAACACTGTCGTTTTTTTTTTCTGGTCGAAATGTTGAATTTCGATACCTCAGCTCTGGAAGGGTCTAGAGCCTCCATTGTTGCACTCAGGTCTATGTCTCATGGCCCTCTATCAGAATCCGTAGTTTTGAGAAGATTGGGGATACTTAATTTTTCGCCCAAAAAAAAAAACGTAAGGGGTAACACTGTCGTTTTTTTTTTCTGGTCGAAATTTTTAATTTCGATATCTTAGCTCTGGAAGGGTCTAGAGCCTCCATTTTTGCACTCAGGTCTAAGGCTCACGGCCCTCTATCTGAATCCAGAGTTTTGAGAAGTTTAGGGATACTTAATTTTTCGCCCAAAAAAAAAACCCGTAAGGGGTAACACTGTCGTTTTTTTTTCGGGTCGAAATTTTGAGTTTCGATATCTCAGCACTGGAAGGGTCTAGAGCCTCCATTGTTGCACTCAGGTCTATGTCTCATGGCCCTCTATCAGAATCCAGAGTTTTGAGAAGATTGGGGATACTAAATTTTTCGCCCAAAAAAAAAACTGTAAGGGCTAACACTGTCGTTTTTTTTTTCTGGTCGAAATTTTGAGTTTCGACATCTCAGCTCTGGAAGGGTCTAGAGCCTCCATTGTTGGACTCAGGTCTATGTATCATGGCCCTCTATCAGAATCCAGAGTTTTGAGAAGATTGGGGATACTTAATTTTTCGCCCCAAAAAAAAAACTTAAGGGGTAACACTGCCGTTTTTTTTTCTGGTCGAAATTTTGATTTTCGATATCTTAGCTCTAGAAGGGTCTAGAGCCTCCATTTTTGCACTCAGGTTTAAGTCTCATGGCCCTCTATCAGAATCCAGAGTTTTGAGAAGATTGGAGAAACTTCATTTTTCACCTGAAAAAAAAAAACGAAAGGGGTACCACTGTCGTTTTTTTTTTCGGGTCGAAATTTTGAGTTTCGATATCTCAGCTCTGGAAGGGTCTAGAGCCTCCATTTTTGCACTCAAGTCTAAGTCTCATGGCCCTCTATCAGAATCCAGAGTTTTGAGAAGATTGGGGATACTTAATTTTTCGCCCAAAAAAAAAAAACGTAAGGGGTAACACTGTCGTTTTTTTTTCTGGTCGAAATTTTGATTTTCGATATCTCAGCTCTGGAAGGGTCTAGAGCCTCCATTGTTGCACTCAGGTTTAAGTCTCATGGCCCTCTATCAGAATCCAGAGTTTTGAGAAGATTGGAGAAACTTCATTTTTACGCCAGAAAAAAAAAAAACGAAAGGGGTACCACTGTCGGTTTTTTTTTTTCGGGTCGAAATATTGAGTTTCGATATCTCAGCTCTGGAAGAGTCTAGAGCCTCCATTGTTGCACTCAGGTCTAAGTCTCATGGCCCTCTATCAGAATCCAGAGTTTTGAGAAGATTGGGGATACTTAATTTTTCGCCCCAAAAAAAAAACGTAAGGGGTAACACTGTCGTTTTTTTTACGGGTCGAAATTTTGATTTTCGATATCTCAGCTCTGGAAGGGTCTAGAGCCTCCATTGTTGCACTCAGGTCTAAGTCTCATGGCCCTCTATCAGAATCCAGAGTTTTGAGAAGATTGGGGATACTTAATTTTTCGCCCAAAAAAAAAACGTAAGGGGTAACACTGTCGTTTTTTTTTTCGGGTCGAAATTTTGATTTTCGATATCTCAGCTCTGGAAGGGTCTAGAGCCTCCATTGTTGCACTCAGGTCTAAGTCTCATGGCCCTCTATCAGAATCCAGAGTTTTGAGAAGATTGGGGATACTTAATTTTTCGCCCAAAAAAAAAAACGTAAGGGGTAACACTGTCGTTTTTTTTCGGGTCGAAATTTTGAGTTTAGATATCTCAGCACTGGAAGGGTCTAGAGCCTCCATTATTGCACTCAGGTCTATGTGTCATGGCCCTCTATCAGAATCCAGAGTTTTGAGAAGATTGGGGATACTTAATTTTTCGCCCAAAAAAAACGTAAGGGGTAACACTGTCGTTTTTTTTCTGGTCGAAATTTTGATTTTCGATATCTCAGCTCTGGAAGGGTCTAGAGCCTCCATTTTTGCACTCAGGTTTAAGTCTCATGGCCCTCTATCAGAATCCAGAGTTTTGAGAAGATTGGAGAAACTTCATTTTTCGCCCGAAAAAAAAAACGAAAGGGGTACCACTGTCGGTTTTTTTTTCGGGTCGAAATTTTGAGTTTCGATATCTCAGCTCTGGAAGAGTCTAGAGCCTCCATTGTTGCACTCAGGTCTAAGTCTCATGGCCCTCTATCAGAATCCAGAGTTTTGAGAAGATTGGGGATACTTAATTTTTCGCCCAAAAAAAAAAAACGTAAGGGGTAACACTGTCGTTTTTTTTACGGGTCGAAATTTTGATTTTCGATATCTCAGCTCTGGAAGGGTTTAGAGCCTCCATTGTTGCACTCAGGTCTAATTCTCATGGCCCTCTATCAGAATCCAGAGTTTTGAGAAGATTGGGGATACTTAATTTTTCGCCCAAAAAAAAAAAACGTAAGGGGTAACACTGTCGTTTTTTTTTTTCGGGTCGAAATTTTGAGTTTCGACATCTCAGCTCTGGAAGGGTCTAGAGCCTCCATTGTTACACTCAGGTCTATGTCTCATGGCCCTCTATCAGAATCCAGAGTTTTGAGAAGATTGGGGATACTTCATTTTTCGCCCAAAAAAAAAAAAACGTAAGGGGTAACACTGTGGGTTTTTTTTTTCTGGTCGAACATTTGAATTTCGATATCTCAGCTCTGGAAGGGTCTAGAGCCTCCATTGTTGCACTCAAGTCTAAGTCTCATGGCCCTCTATCAGAATCCAGAGTTTTGAGAAGATTGGGGATACTTAATTTTTCACCCAAAAAAAAAAAAACGTTAGGGGTAACACTGTCGTTTTTTTTCGGGTCGAAATTTTGAGTTTCGATATCTCAGCACTGGAAGGGTCTAGAGCCTCCATTGTTGCACTCAGGTCTATGTCTCATGGCCCTCTATCAGAATCCAGAGTTTTGAGAAGATTGGGGATACTAAATTTTTCACCCCAAAAAAAAAACGTAAGGGGTTACACTGTCGTTTTTTTTTTTTCTGGTCGAATTTTTGAATTTCGATATCTCAGCTCTGGAAGGGTCTAGAGCCTCCATTTTTGCACTCAGGTCTAAGGCTCACGGCCCTCTATCAGAATCCAGAATTTTGAGAAGATTGGGGATACTTAATTTTTCGCCCAAAAAAAAAAAACGTAAGGGGTAACACTGTCGTTTTTTTTTTCGGGTCGAAAATTTGAGTTTAGATATCTCAGCACTGGAAGGGTCTAGAGCCTCCATTGTTGCACTCAGGTCTATGTCTCATGGCCCTCTATCAGAATCCAGAGTTTTGAGAAGATTGGGGATACTTAATTTTTCGCCCAAAAAAAAAAAACGTAAGGGGTAACACTGTCGTTTTTTTTCGGGTCGAAATTTTGAGTTTAGATATCTCAGCACTGGAAGGGTCTAGAGCCTCCATTGTTGCACTCAGGTCTATGTCTCATGGCCCTCTATCAGAATCCAGAGTTTTGAGAATATTGGGGATACTAAATTTTTCGCCCAAAAAAAAAAACTTAAGGGGTAACACTGTCGTTTTTTTTTTCTGGTCGAAATTTTGATTTTCGACATCTCAGCTCTGGAAGGGTCTAGAGCCTCCATTGTTGCACTCAGGTCTATGTCTCATGGCCCTCTATCAGAATCCAGAGTTTTGAGAAGATTGGGGATACTTAATTTTTCACCCCAAAAAAAAAAAACGTAAGGGGTAACACTGTCGTTTTTTTTTCGGGTCGAACTTTTGAATTTCGATATCTCAGCTCTGGAAGGGTCTAGAGCCTCCATTGTTGCACTCAGGTCTAAGTCTCATGGCCCTCTATCAGAATCCAGAGTTTTGAGAAAATTGGGGATACTAAATTTTTCGCCCAAAAAAAAAACGTAAGGGGTAACACTGTCGGTTTTTTTTTTCGGGTCGAAATTTTGATTTTCGATATCTCAGCTCTGGAAGGGTCTAGAGCCTCCATTTTTGCACTCAAGTCTAAGTCTCATGGCCCTCTATCAGAATCCAGAGTTTTGAGAAGATTGGGGATACTAAGTTTTTCGCCCAAAAAAAAACGTAAGGGGTAACACTGTCGGTTTTTTTTTTCGGGTCGAAATTTTGATTTTCGATATCTCAGCTCTGGAAGGGTCTAGAGCCTCCATTTTTGCACTCAGGTCTAAGGCTCACGGCCCTCTATCAGAATCCAGAGTTTTGAGAATATTGGGGATACTAAATTTTTCGCCCAAAAAAAAAACTTAAGGGGTAACACTGTCGGTTTTTTTTTTCTGGTCGAAATTTTGATTTTCGACATCTCAGCTCTGGAAGGGTCTAGAGCCTCCATTGTTGCACTCAGGTCTATGTCTCATGGCCCTCTATCAGAACCCAGAGTTTTGAGAAGATTGGAGATACTTAATTTTTCACCCCGAAAAAAAAAAAACGTAAGGCGTAACACTGTCGTTTTTTTTTTCTGGTCGAAATTTTGAATTTCAATATCTCAGCTCTGGAAGGGTCTAGAGCCTCCATTGTTGCACTCAGGTCTAAGTCTCATGGCCCTCAATCAGAATCCAGAGTTTTGAGAAGATTGGGGATACTTAATTTTTCACCCAAAAAAAAACAAAAAAACGTTAGGGGTAACACTGTCGTTTTTTTTTCGGGTCGAAATTTTGAGTTTCGATATCTCAGCACTGGAAGGGTCTAGAGCCTCCATTGTTGCACTCAAGTCTAAGTCTCATGGCCCTCTATCAGAATCCAGAGTTTTGAGAAGATTGGGGATACTTAATTTTTCGCCCAAAAAAAAAAACGTAAGGGGTAACACTGTCGTTTTTTTTTTTCTGGTCGAAATGTTGAATTTCGATATCTCAGCTCTGGAAGGGTCTAGAGCCTCCATTGTTGCACTCAGGTCTATGTCTCATGGCCATCTATCAGAATCCAGAGTTTTGAGAAGATTGGGGATACTTAATTTTTCGCCCAAAAAAAAAAAACGTAAGGGGTAACACTGTCGTTTTTTTTCTGGTCGAAATTTTGAGTTTCGACATCTCAGCTCTGGAAGGGTCTAGAGCCTCCATTGTTGCACTCAGGTCTATGTCTCATGGCCCTCTATCAGAATCCAGAGTTTTGAGAAGATTGGGGATACTTCATTTTTCGCCCCAAAAAAAAAAAACGCAAGGGGTAACACTGTCGTTTTTTTTTCTGGTCGAAATTTTGAATTTCGATATCTCAGCTCTGGAAGGATCTAGAGCCTCCATTGTTGCACTCAGGTCTAAGTCTCATGGTCCTCTGTCAGAATCCAGAGTTTTGAGAAGATTGGGGATACTTAATTTTTCGCCCAAAAAAAAAAACGTAAGGGGTAACACTGTCGTTTTTTTTTCGGGTCGAAATTTTGATTTTCGATATCTCAGCTCTGGAAGGGTTTAGAGCCTCCATTGTTGCACTCAGGTCTAAGTCTCATGGCCCTCTATCAGAATCCAGAGTTTTGAGAAGATTGGGGATACTTAATTTTTCGCCCCAAAAAAAAAACGTAAGGGGTAACACTGTCGTTTTTTTTCGGGTCGAACTTTTGATTTTCGACATCTCAGCTCTGGAAGGGTCTAGAGCCTCCATTGTTGCACTCAGGTCTAAGTCTCATGGCCCTCTATCAGAATCCAGAGTTTTGAGAAGATTGGGGATACTAAATTTTTCGCCCCAAAAAAAAAAACGTAAGGGGTAACACTGTCGTTTTTTTTTTCGGGTCGAAATTTTGATTTTCGATATCTCAGCTCTGGAAGGGTCTAGAGCCTCCATTGTTGCACTCAGGTCTAAGTCTCATGGCCCTCTATCAGAATCCAGAGTTTTGAGAAGATTGGGGATACTTAATTTTTCACCCAAAAAAAAAAACGTAAGGGGTAACACTGTCGTTTTTTTTTCTGGTCGAATTTTTGAATTTCGATATCTCAGCTCTGGAAGGGTCTAGAGCCTCCATTGTTGCACTCAGGTCTAAGTCTCATGGCCCTCTATCAGAATCCAGAGTTTTGAGAAGATTGGGGATACTTAATTTTTCACCCCAAAAAAAAAAAAACGTAAGGGGTAACACTGTCGTTTTTTTTTCTGGTCGAAATTTTTAATTTCGATATGTCAGCTCTGGAAGGGTCTAGAGCCTCCATTTTTGCACTCAGGTCTAAGGCTCAAGGCCCTCTATCAGAATCCAGAGTTTTTAAAATATTGGGGATACTAAATTTTTCGCCCAAAAAAAAAAACGTAAGGGGTAACACTGTCGTTTTTTTTTCGGGTCGAAATTTTGAGTTTCGATATCTCAGCACTGGAAGGGTCTAGAGCCTCCATTGTTGCACTCAGGTCTATGTCTCATGGCCCTCTATCAGAATCCAGAGTTTTGAGAAGATTGGGGATAATAAATTTTTCGCCCAAAAAAAAAAACGTAAGGGGTAACACTGTCGTTTTTTTTGGGGGGGTCGAAATTTTGATTTTCGATATCTCAGCTCTGGAAGGGTCTTGAGCCTCCATTTTTGCACTCAGGTCTAAGGCTCACGGCCCACTTTCAGAATCCAGAGTTTTAGAAGATTGGGGATACTTAATTTTTCTCCCCACAAAAAAAAAAAAAACGTAAGGGGTAACACTGTCGTTTTTTTTTCTGGTCGAAATTTTGAATTTCGATATCTCAGCTCTGGAAGGGTCTAGAGCCTCCATTGTTGCACTCAGGTCTATGTCTCATGGCCCTCTATCAGAATTTAGAGTTTTGAGAAGATTGGGGATAGCCTACTTAATTTTTCGCCCAAAAAAAAACGTAAGGGGTAACACTGTCGTTTTTTTTTTTCTGGTCGAAATTTTGAATTTCGATATCTCAGCTCTGGAAGGGTCTAGAGCCTCCATTGTTGCACTCAGGTCTATGTCTCATGGCCATCTATCAGAATCCAGAGTTTTGAGAAGATTGGGGATACTTAATTTTTCGCCCAAAAAAAAAAACGTAAGGGGTAACACTGTCGTTTTTTTTCTGGTCGAAATTTTGAGTTTCGACATCTCAGCTCTGGAAGGGTCTAGAGCCTCCATTGTTGCACTCAGGTCTATGTCTCATGGCCCTCTATCAGAATCCAGAGTTTTGAGAAGATTGGGGATACTTCATTTTTCGCCCCAAAAAAAAAAAACCGCAAGGGGTAACACTGTCGTTTTTTTTTTCTGGTCGAAATTTTGAATTTCGATATCTCAGCTCTGGAAGGATCTAGAGCCTCCATTGTTGCACTCAGGTCTAAGTCTCATGGTCCTCTGTCAGAATCCAGAGTTTTGAGAAGATTGGGGATACTTAATTTTTCGCCCCAAAAAAAAAACGTAAGGGGTAACACTGTCGTTTTTTTTTCGGGTCGAAATTTTGATTTTCGATATCTCAGCTCTGGAAGGGTTTAGAGCCTCCATTGTTGCACTCAGGTCTAAGTCTCATGGCCCTCTATCAGAATCCAGAGTTTTGAGAAGATTGGGGATACTTAATTTTTCGCCCCCAAAAAAAAACGTAAGGGGTAACACTGTCGTTTTTTTTTCGGGTCGAACTTTTGATTTTCGATATCTCAGCTCTGGAAGGGTCTAGAGCCTCCATTGTTGCACTCAGGTCTAAGTCTCATGGCCCTCTATCAGAATCCAGAGTTTTGAGAAGATTGGGGATACTAAATTTTTCGCCCAAAAAAAAAAACGTAAGGGGTAACACTGTCGTTTTTTTTTTCGGGTCGAAATTTTGATTTTCGATATCTCAGCTCTGGAAGGGTCTAGAGCCTCCATTGTTGCACTCAGGTCTATGTCTCATGGCCCTCTATCAGAATCCAGAGTTTTGAGAAGATTGGGGATACTTAATTTTTCACCCCAAAAAAAAAACGTAAGGGGTAACACTGTCGTTTTTTTTTCTGGTCGAAATTTTGATTTTCGATATCTCAGCTCTGGAAGGGTCTAGAGCCTCCATTGTTGCACTCAGGTCTAAGTCTCATGGCCCTCTATCAGAATCCAGAGTTTTGAGAAGATTGGGGATACTTAATTTTTCGCCCCCCAAAAAAAACGTAAGGGGTAACACTGTCGTTTTTTTTTTTCGGGTCGAAATTTTCAGTTTCGATATCTCAGCACTGGAAGGGTCTAGAGCCTCCATTGTTGCACTCAGGTCTATGTCTCATGGCCCTCTATCAGAATCCAGAGTTTTGAGAAGATTGGGGATACTTAATTTTTCACCCCAAAAAAAAAAACGTAAGGGGTAACACTGTCGTTTTTTTTTTCTGGTCGAATTTTTGAATTTCGATATCTCAGCTCTGGAAGGGTCTAGAGCCTCCATTTTTGCACTCAGGTTTAAGTCTCATGGCCCTCTATCACAATCCAGAGTTTTGAGAAGATTGGAGAAACTTCATTTTTCGCCCAAAAAAAAAAAAAACGTAAGGGGTAACACTGTCATTTTTTTTTCGGGTCGAAATTTTGTGTTTCGATATCTCAGCACTGGAAGGGTCTAGAGCCTCCATTGTTGCACTCAGGTCTATGTCTCATGACCCTCTATCAGAATCCAGAGTTTTGAGAAGATTGGGGATACTTAATTTTTCGCCCAAAAAAAAAACGTAAGGGATAACACTGTCGTTTTTTTTTCTGGTCGAAATTTTTAATTTCGATATCTCAGCTCTGGAAGGGTCTAGAGCCTCCATTGTTGCACTCAGGTCTATGTCTCATGGCCGTCTATCAGAATCCAGAGTTTTGAGAAGATTGGGGATACTTAATTTTTCGCCCCAAAAAAAAACCCGTAAGGAGTAACACTGTCGTTTTTTTTTTCTGGTCGAAATTTTGAGTTTCGACATCTCAGCTCTGGAAGGGTCTAGAGTCTCCATTGTTGGACTCAGGTCTATGTATCATGGCCCTCTATCAGAATCCAGAGTTTTGAGAAGATTGGGGATACTTAATTTTTCGCCCAAAAAAAAAAACGTAAGGGGTAACACTGCCGGTTTTATTTCTGGTCGAAATTTTGATTTTCGATATCTCAGCTCTAGAAGGGTCTAGAGCCTCCATTGTTGCACTCAGGTTTAAGTCTCATGGCCCTCTATCAGAATCCAGAGTTTTAAGAAGATTGGAGAAACTTCATTTTTCACCTGAAAAAAAAAAAACGAAAGGTGTACCACTGTCGTTTTTTTTTTCTGGTCGAAATTTTGAATTTCAATATCTCAGCTCTGGAAGGGTCTAGAGCCTCCATTGTTGCACTCAGGTCTAAGTCTCATGGCCCTCTATCAGAATCCAGAGTTTTGAGAAGTTTGGGGATACTTAATTTTTCGCCCAAAAAAAAAAAAAACGTAAGGGGTAACACTGTCGTTTTTTTTTTCGGGTCGAAATTTTGAGTTTAGATATCTCAGCACTGGAAGGGTCTAGAGCCTCCATTGTTGCACTCAGGTCTATGTCTCATGGCCCTCTATCAGAATCCAGAGTTTTGAGAAGATTGGGGATACTTAATTTTTCACCCCAAAAAAAAAAAAACGTAAGGGGTAACACTGTCGTTTTTTTTTTTTCAGGTCGAAATTTTCAGTTTCGATATCTCAGCACTGGAAGGGTCTAGAGCCTCCATTGTTGCACTCAGGTCTAAGTCTCATGGCCCTCTATCAGAATCCAGAGTTTTGAGAAGATTGGGGATACTTAATTTTTCGCCCAAAAAAAAAAAACGTAAGGGGTAACACTGTCGTTTTTTTCGGGTCGAAATTTTGAGTTTAGATATCTCAGCACTGGAAGGGTCTAGAGTCTCCATTGTTGCACTCAGGTCTATGTCTCATGGCCCTCTATCAGAATCCAGAGTTTTGAGAAGATTGGGGATACTTAATTTTTCGCCCCAAAAAAAAAAACGTAAGGGGTAACACTGTCGTTTTTTTTTTCAGGTCGAAATTTTCAGTTTCGATATCTCAGCACTGGAAGGGTCTAGAGTCTCCATTGTTGCACTCAGGTCTATGTCTCATGGCCCTCTATCAGAATCCAGAGTTTTGAGAAGATTGGGGATACTAAATTTTTCGCCCCAAAAAAAAAACGTAAGGGGTAACACTGTCGTTTTTTTTCTTCTGGTCGAATTTTTGAATTTCGATATCTCAGCTCTGGAAGGGTCTAGAGCCTCCATTTTTGCACTCAGGTTTAAGTCTCATGGCCCTCTATCACAATCCAGAGTTTTGAGAAGATTGGAGAAACTTCATTTTTCGCCCAAAAAAAAAAAAAACGTAAGGGGTAACACTGTCATTTTTTTTTCGGGTCGAAATTTTGAGTTTCGATATCTCAGCACTGGAAGGGTCTAGAGCCTCCATTGTTGCACTCAGGTCTATGTCTCATGACCCTCTATCAGAATCCAGAGTTTTGAGAAAATTGGGGATACTTAATTTTTCGCCCAAAAAAAAAAACGTAAGGGGTAACACTGTCGTTTTTTTTTCTGGTCGAAATTTTGAATTTCGATATCTCAGCTCTGGAAGGGTCTAGAGCCTCCATTGTTGCACTCAGGTCTATGTCTCATGGCCGTCTATCAGAATCCAGAGTTTTGAGAAGATTGGGGATACTTAATTTTTCGCCCCCCAAAAAAACGTAAGGGGTAACACTGTCGTTTTTTTTCTGGTCGAAATTTTGATTTTCGATATCTCAGCTCTGGAAGGGTCTAGAGCCTCCATTGTTGCACTCAGGTCTAAGTCTCATGGCCCTCTATCAGAATCCAGAGTTTTGAGAAGATTGGGGATACTTAATTTTTCGCCCCAAAAAAAAAAACCGTAAGGAGTAACACTGTTGTTGTTTTTTTCGGGTCGAACTTTTGATTTTCGATATCTCAGCTCTGGAAGGGTCTAGAGCCTCCATTGTTGCACTCAGGTCTAAGTCTCATGGCCCTCTATCAGAATCCAGAGTTTTGAGAAGATTGGGGATACTTAATTTTTCGCCCAAAAAAAAAAACCTAAGGGGTAACACTGTCGTTTTTTTTTTCTGTTCGAATTTTTGAATTTTGATATCTCAGCTCTGGAAGGGTCTAGAGCCTCCATTGTTGCACTCAGATATAAGTCTCATGGCCCTCTATCAGAATCCAGAGTTTTGAGAAGATTGGGGATACTTAATTTTTCGCCCAAAAAAAAAAAAAACGTAAGGGGTAACACTGTCGGTTTTTTTTTCGGGTCGAAATTTTGAGTTTAGATATCTCAGCACTGGAAGGGTCTAGAGCCTCCATTGTTGCACTCAGGTCTATGTCTCATGGCCCTCTATCAGAATCCAGAGTTTTGAGAAGATTGGGGATACTTAATTTTTCACCCCCCCAAAAAAACGTAAGGGGTAACACTGTCGTTTTTTTTTTCAGGTCGAAATTTTCAGTTTCGATATCTCAGGACTGGAAGGGTCTAGAGCCTCCATTGTTGCACTCAGGTCTAAGTCTCATGGCCCTCTATCAGAATCCAGAGTTTTGAGAAGATTGGGGATACTTAATTTTTCGCCCAAAAAAAAAAAAACGTAAGGGGTAACACTGTCATTTTTTTTCGGGTCGAAATTTTGAGTTTAGATATCTCAGCACTGGAAGGGTCTAGAGCCTCCATTGTTGCACTCAGGTCTATGTCTCATGGCCCTCTATCAGAATCCAGAGTTTTGAGAAGATTGGGGATACTTAATTTTTCGCCCAAAAAAAAAAACGTAAGGGGTAACACTGTCGGTTTTTTTTTCAGGTCGAAATTTTCAGTTTCGATATCTCAGCACTGGAAGGGTCTAGAGCCTCCATTGTTGCACTCAGGTCTAAGTCTCATGGCCCTCAATAAGAATCCAGAGTTTTGAGAAGATTGGGGATATTTAATTTTTCACCCAAAAAAAAAAAAAACCGTTAGGGGTAACACTGTCGTTTTTTTTTCGGGTCGAAATTTTGAGTTTCGATATCTCAGCACTGGAAGGGTCTAGAGCCTCCATTGTTGCACTCAAGTCTAAGTCTCATGGCCCTCTATCAGAATCCAGAGTTTTGAGAAGATTGGGGATACTTAATTTTTCGCCCAAAAAAAAAAACGTAAGGGGTAACACTGTCGTTTTTTTTTTCTGGTCGAAATGTTGAATTTCGATACCTCAGCTCTGGAAGGGTCTAGAGCCTCCATTGTTGCACTCAGGTCTATGTCTCATGGCCCTCTATCAGAATCCGTAGTTTTGAGAAGATTGGGGATACTTAATTTTTCGCCCAAAAAAAAAAACGTAAGGGGTAACACTGTCGTTTTTTTTTTTCTGGTCGAAATTTTTAATTTCGATATCTTAGCTCTGGAAGGGTCTAGAGCCTCCATTTTTGAACTCAGGTCTAAGGCTCACGGCCCTCTATCTGAATCCAGAGTTTTGAGAAGTTTAGGGATACTTAATTTTTCGCCCAAAAAAAAAACCCGTAAGGGGTAACACTGTCGTTTTTTTTTTCGGGTCGAAATTTTGAGTTTCGATATCTCAGCACTGGAAGGGTCTAGAGCCTCCATTGTTGCACTCAGGTCTATGTCTCATGGCCCTCTATCAGAATCCAGAGTTTTGAGAAGATTGGGGATACTAAATTTTTCGCCCAAAAAAAAAACTGTAAGGGCTAACACTGTCGTTTTTTTTTTCTGGTCGAAATTTTGAGTTTCGACATCTCAGCTCTGGAAGGGTCTAGAGCCTCCATTGTTGGACTCAGGTCTATGTATCATGGCCCTCTATCAGAATCCAGAGTTTTGAGAAGATTGGGGATACTTAATTTTTCGCCCCAAAAAAAAAACGTAAGGGGTAACACTGCCGTTTTTTTTTCTGGTCGAAATTTTGATTTTCGATATCTTAGCTCTAGAAGGGTCTAGAGCCTCCATTTTTGCACTCAGGTTTAAGTCTCATGGCCCTCTATCAGAATCCAGAGTTTTGAGAAGATTGGAGAAACTTCATTTTTCACCTGAAAAAAAAAAACGAAAGGGGTACCACTGTCGTTTTTTTTTTCGGGTCGAAATTTTGAGTTTCGATATCTCAGCTCTGGAAGGGTCTAGAGCCTCCATTTTTGCACTCAAGTCTAAGTCTCATGGCCCTCTATCAGAATCCAGAGTTTTGAGAAGATTGGGGATACTTAATTTTTCGCCCAAAAAAAAAAAACGTAAGGGGTAACACTGTCGTTTTTTTTTCTGGTCGAAATTTTGATTTTCGATATCTCAGCTCTGGAAGGGTCTAGAGCCTCCATTGTTGCACTCAGGTTTAAGTCTCATGGCCCTCTATCAGAATCCAGAGTTTTGAGAAGATTGGAGAAACTTCATTTTTACGCCAGAAAAAAAAAAAACGAAAGGGGTACCACTGTCGGTTTTTTTTTTTTCGGGTCGAAATATTGAGTTTCGATATCTCAGCTCTGGAAGAGTCTAGAGCCTCCATTGTTGCACTCAGGTCTAAGTCTCATGGCCCTCTATCAGAATCCAGAGTTTTGAGAAGATTGGGGATACTTAATTTTTCGCCCCAAAAAAAAAACGTAAGGGGTAACACTGTCGTTTTTTTTACGGGTCGAAATTTTGATTTTCGATATCTCAGCTCTGGAAGGGTCTAGAGCCTCCATTGTTGCACTCAGGTCTAAGTCTCATGGCCCTCTATCAGAATCCAGAGTTTTGAGAAGATTGGGGATACTTAATTTTTCGCCCAAAAAAAAAACGTAAGGGGTAACACTGTCGTTTTTTTTTTCGGGTCGAAATTTTGATTTTCGATATCTCAGCTCTGGAAGGGTCTAGAGCCTCCATTGTTGCACTCAGGTCTAAGTCTCATGGCCCTCTATCAGAATCCAGAGTTTTGAGAAGATTGGGGATACTTAATTTTTCGCCCGAAAAAAAAAAAACGAAAGGGGTACCACTGTCGGTTTTTTTTTCGGGTCGAAATTTTGAGTTTCGATATCTCAGCTCTGGAAGAGTCTAGAGCCTCCATTGTTGCACTCAGGTCTAAGTCTCATGGCCCTCTATCAGAATCCAGAGTTTTGAGAAGATTGGGGATACTTAATTTTTCGCCCAAAAAAAAAAAACGTAAGGGGTAACACTGTCGTTTTTTTTACGGGTCGAAATTTTGATTTTCGATATCTCAGCTCTGGAAGGGTTTAGAGCCTCCATTGTTGCACTCAGGTCTAATTCTCATGGCCCTCTATCAGAATCCAGAGTTTTGAGAAGATTGGGGATACTTAATTTTTCGCCCAAAAAAAAAAAACGTAAGGGGTAACACTGTCGTTTTTTTTTTTCGGGTCGAAATTTTGAGTTTCGACATCTCAGCTCTGGAAGGGTCTAGAGCCTCCATTGTTACACTCAGGTCTATGTCTCATGGCCCTCTATCAGAATCCAGAGTTTTGAGAAGATTGGGGATACTTCATTTTTCGCCCAAAAAAAAAAAAACGTAAGGGGTAACACTGTGGGTTTTTTTTTTCTGGTCGAAATTTTGAATTTCGATATCTCAGCTCTGGAAGGGTCTAGAGCCTCCATTGTTGCACTCAAGTCTAAGTCTCATGGCCCTCTATCAGAATCCAGAGTTTTGAGAAGATTGGGGATACTTAATTTTTCACCCAAAAAAAAAAAAACGTTAGGGGTAACACTGTCGGTTTTTTTTTCGGGTCGAAATTTTGAGTTTAGATATCTCAGCACTGGAAGGGTCTAGAGCCTCCATTGTTGCACTCAGGTCTATGTCTCATGGCCCTCTATCAGAATCCAGAGTTTTGAGAAGATTGGGGATACTTAATTTTTCGCCCAAAAAAAAAAAACGTAAGGGGTAACACTGTCGTTTTTTTTTTCAGGTCGAAATTTTCAGTTTCGATATCTCAGCACTGGAAGGGTCTAGAGCCTCCATTGTTGCACTCAGGTCTATGTCTCATGGCCCTCTATCAGAATCCAGAGTTTTGAGAAGATTGGGGATACTAAATTTTTCACCCCCCAAAAAAAACGTAAGGGGTTACACTGTCGTTTTTTTTTTTCTGGTCGAATTTTTGAATTTCGATATCTCAGCTCTGGAAGGGTCTAGAGCCTCCATTTTTGCCCTCAGGTCTAAGGCTCACGGCCCTCTATCAGAATCCAGAATTTTGAGAAGATTGGGGATACTTAATTTTTCGCCCAAAAAAAAAAAACGTAAGGGGTAACACTGTCGTTTTTTTTTTCGGGTCGAAAATTTGAGTTTAGATATCTCAGCACTGGAAGGGTCTAGAGCCTCCATTGTTGCACTCAGGTCTATGTCTCATGGCCCTCTATCAGAATCCAGAGTTTTGAGAATATTGGGGATACTAAATTTTTCGCCCAAAAAAAAAAACTTAAGGGGTAACACTGTCGGTTTTTTTTTTCTGGTCGAAATTTTGATTTTCGACATCTCAGCTCTGGAAGGGTCTAGAGCCTCCATTGTTGCACTCAGGTCTATGTCTCATGGCCCTCTATCAGAATCCAGAGTTTTGAGAAGATTGGGGATACTTAATTTTTCACCCCAAAAAAAAAAAAAACGTAAGGGGTAACACTGTCGTTTTTTTTTCGGGTCGAACTTTTGAATTTCGATATCTCAGCTCTGGAAGGGTCTAGAGCCTCCATTGTTGCACTCAGGTCTAAGTCTCATGGCCCTCTATCAGAATCCAGAGTTTTGAGAAAATTGGGGATACTAAATTTTTCGCCCAAAAAAAAAACGTAAGGGGTAACACTGTCGGTTTTTTTTTTCGGGTCGAAATTTTGATTTTCGATATCTCAGCTCTGGAAGGGTCTAGAGCCTCCATTTTTGCACTCAAGTCTAAGTCTCATGGCCCTCTATCAGAATCCAGAGTTTTGAGAAGATTGGGGATACTAAGTTTTTCGCCCAAAAAAAAACGTAAGGGGTAACACTGTCGGTTTTTTTTTTCGGGTCGAAATTTTGATTTTCGATATCTCAGCTCTGGAAGGGTCTAGAGCCTCCATTTTTGCACTCAGGTCTAAGGCTCACGGCCCTCTATCAGAATCCAGAGTTTTGAGAATATTGGGGATACTAAATTTTTCGCCCAAAAAAAAAACTTAAGGGGTAACACTGTCGGTTTTTTTTTTCTGGTCGAAATTTTGATTTTCGACATCTCAGCTCTGGAAGGGTCTAGAGCCTCCATTGTTGCACTCAGGTCTATGTCTCATGGCCCTCTATCAGAACCCAGAGTTTTGAGAAGATTGGAGATACTTAATTTTTCACCCCAAAAAAAAAAAACGTAAGGCGTAACACTGTCGTTTTTTTTTTCTGGTCGAAATTTTGAATTTCAATATCTCAGCTCTGGAAGGGTCTAGAGCCTCCATTGTTGCACTCAGGTCTAAGTCTCATGGCCCTCAATCAGAATCCAGAGTTTTGAGAAGATTGGGGATACTTAATTTTTCACCCAAAAAAAAAAAAAACGTTAGGGGTAACACTGTCGTTTTTTTTTTCGGGTCGAAATTTTGAGTTTCGATATCTCAGCACTGGAAGGGTCTAGAGCCTCCATTGTTGCACTCAAGTCTAAGTCTCATGGCCCTCTATCAGAATCCAGAGTTTTGAGAAGATTGGGGATACTTAATTTTTCGCCCAAAAAAAAAAACGTAAGGGGTAACACTGTCGTTTTTTTTTTTCTGGTCGAAATGTTGAATTTCGATATCTCAGCTCTGGAAGGGTCTAGAGCCTCCATTGTTGCACTCAGGTCTATGTCTCATGGCCATCTATCAGAATCCAGAGTTTTGAGAAGATTGGGGATACTTAATTTTTCGCCCAAAAAAAAAAACGTAAGGGGTAACACTGTCGTTTTTTTTCTGGTCGAAATTTTGAGTTTCGACATCTCAGCTCTGGAAGGGTCTAGAGCCTCCATTGTTGCACTCAGGTCTATGTCTCATGGCCCTCTATCAGAATCCAGAGTTTTGAGAAGATTGGGGATACTTCATTTTTCGCCCCAAAAAAAAAAAACGCAAGGGGTAACACTGTCGTTTTTTTTTCTGGTCGAAATTTTGAATTTCGATATCTCAGCTCTGGAAGGATCTAGAGCCTCCATTGTTGCACTCAGGTCTAAGTCTCATGGTCCTCTGTCAGAATCCAGAGTTTTGAGAAGATTGGGGATACTTAATTTTTCGCCAAAAAAAAAAACGTAAGGGGTAACACTGTCGTTTTTTTTTCTGGTCGAATTTTTGAATTTCGATATCTCAGCTCTGGAAGGGTCTAGAGCCTCCATTGTTGCACTCAGGTCTAAGTCTCATGGCCCTCTATCAGAATCCAGAGTTTTGAGAAGATTGGGGATACTTAATTTTTCGCCCAAAAAAAAAAAAAAACGTAAGGGGTAACACTGTCGTTTTTTTTTTCGGGTCGAAATTTTGAGTTTCGATATCTCAGCTCTGGAAGGGTCTAGAGCCTCCATTGTTGCACTCAGGTTTAAGTCTCATGGCCCTCTATCAGAATCCAGAGTTTTGAGAAGATTGGGGATACTTAATTTTTCGCCCAAAAAAAAAAAACGTAAGGGGTAACACTGTCTGGTTTTTTTTTCTGGTCGAAATTTTGATTTTCGACATCTCGGCTCTGGAAGGGTCTAGAGCCTCCATTGTTGCACTCAGGTCTATGGCCCTCTATCAGAATCCAGAGTTTTGAGAAGATTGGGGATACTTAATTTTTCACCCCAAAAAAAAAAAAACGTAAGGGGTAACACTGTCGTTTTTTTTTCTGGTCGAAATTTTTAATTTCGATATGTCAGCTCTGGAAGGGTCTAGAGCCTCCATTTTTGCACTCAGGTCTAAGGCTCAAGGCCCTCTATCAGAATCCAGAGTTTTTAAAATATTGGGGATACTAAATTTTTCGCCTAAAAAAAAAAAACGTAAGGGGTAACACTGTCGTTTTTTTTTCGGGTCGAAATTTTGAGTTTCGATATCTCAGCACTGGAAGGGTCTAGAGCCTCCATTGTTGCACTCAGGTCTATGTCTCATGGCCCTCTATCAGAATCCAGAGTTTTGAGAAGATTGGGGATAATAAATTTTTCGCCCAAAAAAAAAAACGTAAGGGGTAACACTGTCGTTTTTTTTGGGGGGTCGAAATTTTGATTTTCGATATCTCAGCTCTGGAAGGGTCTTGAGCCTCCATTTTTGCACTCAGGTCTAAGGCTCACGGCCCACTTTCAGAATCCAGAGTTTTAGAAGATTGGGGATACTTAATTTTTCTCCCCACAAAAAAAAAAAAAACGTAAGGGGTAACACTGTTTTTTTTTTTCTGGTCGAAATTTTGAATTTCGATATCTCAGCTCTGGAAGGGTCTAGAGCCTCCATTGTTGCACTCAGGTCTATGTCTCATGGCCCTCTATCAGAATTTAGAGTTTTGAGAAGATTGGGGATAGCCTACTTAATTTTTCGCCCAAAAAAAAACGTAAGGGGTAACACTGTCGTTTTTTTTTTTCTGGTCGAAATTTTGAATTTCGATATCTCAGCTCTGGAAGGGTCTAGAGCCTCCATTGTTGCACTCAGGTCTATGTCTCATGGCCATCTATCAGAATCCAGAGTTTTGAGAAGATTGGGGATACTTAATTTTTCGCCCAAAAAAAAAAACGTAAGGGGTAACACTGTCGTTTTTTTTCTGGTCGAAATTTTGAGTTTCGACATCTCAGCTCTGGAAGGGTCTAGAGCCTCCATTGTTGCACTCAGGTCTATGTCTCATGGCCCTCTATCAGAATCCAGAGTTTTGAGAAGATTGGGGATACTTCATTTTTCGCCCCAAAAAAAAAAACCCGCAAGGGGTAACACTGTCGTTTTTTTTTTTCTGGTCGAAATTTTGAATTTCGATATCTCAGCTCTGGAAGGATCTAGAGCCTCCATTGTTGCACTCAGGTCTAAGTCTCATGGTCCTCTGTCAGAATCCAGAGTTTTGAGAAGATTGGGGATACTTAATTTTTCGCCCCAAAAAAAAAACGTAAGGGGTAACACTGTCGTTTTTTTTTCGGGTCGAAATTTAGATTTTCGATATCTCAGCTCTGGAAGGGTTTAGAGCCTCCATTGTTGCACTCAGGTCTAAGTCTCATGGCCCTCTATCAGAATCCAGAGTTTTGAGAAGATTGGGGATACTTAATTTTTCGCCCCCAAAAAAAAACGTAAGGGGTAACACTGTCGTTTTTTTTTCGGGTCGAACTTTTGATTTTCGATATCTCAGCTCTGGAAGGGTCTAGAGCCTCCATTGTTGCACTCAGGTCTAAGTCTCATGGCCCTCTATCAGAATCCAGAGTTTTGAGAAGATTGGGGATACTAAATTTTTCGCCCAAAAAAAAAAACGTAAGGGGTAACACTGTCGTTTTTTTTTTCGGGTCGAAATTTTGATTTTCGATATCTCAGCTCTGGAAGGGTCTAGAGCCTCCATTGTTGCACTCAGGTCTATGTCTCATGGCCCTCTATCAGAATCCAGAGTTTTGAGAAGATTGGGGATACTTAATTTTTCACCCCAAAAAAAAAAACGTAAGGGGTAACACTGTCGTTTTTTTTCTGGTCGAAATTTTGATTTTCGATATCTCAGCTCTGGAAGGGTCTAGAGCCTCCATTGTTGCACTCAGGTCTAAGTCTCATGGCCCTCTATCAGAATCCAGAGTTTTGAGAAGATTGGGGATACTTAATTTTTCGCCCCCAAAAAAAAACGTAAGGGGTAACACTGTCGTTTTTTTTTTCGGGTCGAAATTTTCAGTTTCGATATCTCAGCACTGGAAGGGTCTAGAGCCTCCATTGTTGCACTCAGGTCTATGTCTCATGGCCCTCTATCAGAATCCAGAGTTTTGAGAAGATTGGGGATACTTAATTTTTCACCCCAAAAAAAAAAAACGTAAGGGGTAACACTGTCGTTTTTTTTTTTCTGGTCGAATTTTTGAATTTCGATATCTCAGCTCTGGAAGGGTCTAGAGCCTCCATTTTTGCACTCAGGTTTAAGTCTCATGGCCCTCTATCACAATCCAGAGTTTTGAGAAGATTGGAGAAACTTCATTTTTCGCCCAAAAAAAAAAAAAACGTAAGGGGTAACACTGTCATTTTTTTTTCGGGTCGAAATTTTGTGTTTCGATATCTCAGCACTGGAAGGGTCTAGAGCCTCCATTGTTGCACTCAGGTCTATGTCTCATGACCCTCTATCAGAATCCAGAGTTTTGAGAAGATTGGGGATACTTAATTTTTCGCCCAAAAAAAAAAACGTAAGGGATAACACTGTCGTTTTTTTTTCTGGTCGAAATTTTTAATTTCGATATCTCAGCTCTGGAAGGGTCTAGAGCCTCCATTGTTGCACTCAGGTCTATGTCTCATGGCCGTCTATCAGAATCCAGAGTTTTGAGAAGATTGGGGATACTTAATTTTTCGCCCCAAAAAAAACCCGTAAGGAGTAACACTGTCGTTTTTTTTTTCTGGTCGAAATTTTGAGTTTCGACATCTCAGCTCTGGAAGGGTCTAGAGTCTCCATTGTTGGACTCAGGTCTATGTATCATGGCCCTCTATCAGAATCCAGAGTTTTGAGAAGATTGGGGATACTTAATTTTTCGCCCAAAAAAAAAACGTAAGGGGTAACACTGCCGGTTTTATTTCTGGTCGAAATTTTGATTTTCGATATCTCAGCTCTAGAAGGGTCTAGAGCCTCCATTTTTGCACTCAGGTTTAAGTCTCATGGCCCTCTATCAGAATCCAGAGTTTTAAGAAGATTGGAGAAACTTCATTTTTCACCTGAAAAAAAAAAAACGAAAGGTGTACCACTGTCGTTTTTTTTTTCTGGTCGAAATTTTGAATTTCAATATCTCAGCTCTGGAAGGGTCTAGAGCCTCCATTGTTGCACTCAGGTCTAAGTCTCATGGCCCTCTATCAGAATCCAGAGTTTTGAGAAGATTGGGGATACTTAATTTTTCACCCCAAAAAAAAAACCTAAGGGGTAACACTGTCGTTTTTTTTTTCTGGTCGAATTTTTGAATTTCGATATCTCAGCTCTGGAATGGTCTAGAGCCTCCATTGTTGCACTCAGGTCTAAGTCTCATGGCCCTCTATCAGAATCCAGAGTTTTGAGAAGTTTGGGGATACTTAATTTTTCGCCCAAAAAAAAAAAAACGTAAGGGGTAACACTGTCGTTTTTTTTTTCGGGTCGAAATTTTGAGTTTAGATATCTCAGCACTGGAAGGGTCTAGAGCCTCCATTGTTGCACTCAGGTCTATGTCTCATGGCCCTCTATCAGAATCCAGAGTTTTGAGAAGATTGGGGATACTTAATTTTTCACCCCAAAAAAAAAAAACGTAAGGGGTAACACTGTCGTTTTTTTTTTTCAGGTCGAAATTTTCAGTTTCGATATCTCAGCACTGGAAGGGTCTAGAGCCTCCATTGTTGCACTCAGGTCTAAGTCTCATGGCCCTCTATCAGAATCCAGAGTTTTGAGAAGATTGGGGATACTTAATTTTTCGCCCAAAAAAAAAAAAACGTAAGGGGTAACACTGTCGTTTTTTTTCGGGTCGAAATTTTGAGTTTAGATATCTCAGCACTGGAAGGGTCTAGAGTCTCCATTGTTGCACTCAGGTCTATGTCTCATGGCCCTCTATCAGAATCCAGAGTTTTGAGAAGATTGGGGATACTTAATTTTTCGCCCCAAAAAAAAAACGTAAGGGGTAACACTGTCGTTTTTTTTTTCAGGTCGAAATTTTCAGTTTCGATATCTCAGCACTGGAAGGGTCTAGAGCCTCCATTGTTGCACTCAGGTCTATGTCTCATGGCCCTCTATCAGAATCCAGAGTTTTGAGAAGATTGGGGATACTAAATTTTTCGCCCCAAAAAAAAACGTAAGGGGTAACACTGTCGTTTTTTTTCTTCTGGTCGAATTTTTGAATTTCGATATCTCAGCTCTGGAAGGGTCTAGAGCCTCCATTTTTGCACTCAGGTTTAAGTCTCATGGCCCTCTATCACAATCCAGAGTTTTGAGAAGATTGGAGAAACTTCATTTTTCGCCCAAAAAAAAAAAACCGTAAGGGGTAACACTGTCATTTTTTTTTCGGGTCGAAATTTTGAGTTTCGATATCTCAGCACTGGAAGGGTCTAGAGCCTCCATTGTTGCACTCAGGTCTATGTCTCATGACCCTCTATCAGAATCCAGAGTTTTGAGAAAATTGGGGATACTTAATTTTTCGCCCAAAAAAAAAAACGTAAGGGGTAACACTGTCGTTTTTTTTTCTGGTCGAAATTTTGAATTTCGATATCTCAGCTCTGGAAGGGTCTAGAGCCTCCATTGTTGCACTCAGGTCTATGTCTCATGGCCGTCTATCAGAATCCAGAGTTTTGAGAAGATTGGGGATACTTAATTTTTCGCCCCCCAAAAAAGCGTAAGGGGTAACACTGTCGTTTTTTTTCTGGTCGAAATTTTGATTTTCGATATCTCAGCTCTGGAAGGGTCTAGAGCCTCCATTGTTGCACTCAGGTCTAAGTCTCATGGCCCTCTATCAGAATCCAGAGTTTTGAGAAGATTGGGGATACTTAATTTTTCGCCCCAAAAAAAAAACCGTAAGGAGTAACACTGTTGTTGTTTTTTTCTAGTCGAAATTTTGAGTTTCGACATCTCAGCTCTGGAAGGGTCTAGAGCCTCCATTGTTGGACTCAGGTCTATGTCTCATGGCCCTCTATCAGAATCCAGAGTTTTGAGAAGATTGGGGATACTTAATTTTTCGCCCAAAAAAAAAAACGTAAGGGGTAACACTGTCGGTTTTTTTTCGGGTCGAAATTTTGATTTTCGATATCTCAGCTCTGGAAGGGTTTAGAGCCTCCATTGTTGCACTCAGGTCTAAGTCTCATGGCCCTCTATCAGAATCCAGAGTTTTGAGAAGATTGGGGATACTTAATTTTTCGCCCCCAAAAAAAAACGTAAGGGGTAACACTGTCATTTTTTTTTCGGGTCGAAATTTTGAGTTTCGATATCTCAGCACTGGAAGGGTCTAGAGCCTCCATTGTTGCACTCAGGTCTATGTCTCATGACCCTCTATCAGAATCCAGAGTTTTGAGAAAATTGGGGATACTTAATTTTTCGCCCAAAAAAAAAAACGTAAGGGGTAACACTGTCGTTTTTTTTTCTGGTCGAAATTTTGAATTTCGATATCTCAGCTCTGGAAGGGTATAGAGCCTCCATTGTTGCACTCAGGTCTATGTCTCATGGCCGTCTATCAGAATCCAGAGTTTTGAGAAGATTGGGGATACTTAATTTTTCGCCCCAAAAAAAAACGTAAGGGGTAACACTGTCGTTTTTTTTCTGGTCGAAATTTTGATTTTCGATATCTCAGCTCTGGAAGGGTCTAGAGCCTCCATTGTTGCACTCAGGTCTAAGTCTCATGGCCCTCTATCAGAATCCAGAGTTTTGAGAAGATTGGGGATACTTAATTTTTCGCCCCAAAAAAAAAACCGTAAGGAGTAACACTGTTGTTGTTTTTTTCTGGTCGAAATTTTGAGTTTCGACATCTCAGCTCTGGAAGGGTCTAGAGCCTCCATTGTTGGACTCAGGTCTATGTCTCATGGCCCTCTATCAGAATCCAGAGTTTTGAGAAGATTGGGGATACTTAATTTTTCGCCCAAAAAAAAAAAACGTAAGGGGTAACACTGTCGTTTTTTTTTTCGGGTCGAAATTTTGAGTTTAGATATCTCAGCACTGGAAGGGTCTAGAGCCTCCATTGTTGCACTCAGGTCTATGTCTCATGGCCCTCTATCAGAATCCAGAGTTTTGAGAAGATTGGGGATACTTAATTTTTCACCCCAAAAAAAAAACGTAAGGGGTAACACTGTCGTTTTTTTTTTCTAGTCGAATTTTTGAATTTCGATATCTCAGCTCTGGAAGGGTCTAGAGCCTCCATTTTTGCACTCAGGTTTAAGTCTCATGGCCCTCTATCACAATCCAGAGTTTTGAGAAGATTGGAGAAACTTCATTTTTCGCCCAAAAAAAAAAAAAAACGTAAGGGGTAACACTGTCATTTTTTTTTCGGGTCGAAATTTTGTGTTTCGATATCTCAGCACTGGAAGGGTCTAGAGCCTCCATTGTTGCACTCAGGTCTATGTCTCATGACCCTCTATCAGAATCCAGAGTTTTGAGAAGATTGGGGATACTTAATTTTTCGCCCAAAAAAAAAAACGTAAGGGATAACACTGTCGTTTTTTTTTCTGGTCGAAATTTTTAATTTCGATATCTCAGCTCTGGAAGGGTCTAGAGCCTCCATTGTTGCACTCAGGTCTATGTCTCATGGCCGTCTATCAGAATCCAGAGTTTTGAGAAGATTGGGGATACTTAATTTTTCGCCCCCAAAAAAAACCCGTAAGGAGTAACACTGTCGTTTTTTTTTTCTGGTCGAAATTTTGAGTTTCGACATCTCAGCTCTGGAAGGGTCTAGAGTCTCCATTGTTGGACTCAGGTCTATGTCTCATGGCCCTCTATCAGAATCCAGAGTTTTGAGAAGATTGGGGATACTTAATTTTTCGCCCAAAAAAAAAACGTAAGGGGTAACACTGCCGGTTTTATTTCTGGTCGAAATTTTGATTTTCGATATCTCAGCTCTAGAAGGGTCTAGAGCCTCCATTTTTGCACTCAGGTTTAAGTCTCATGGCCCTCTATCAGAATCCAGAGTTTTAAGAAGATTGGAGAAACTTCATTTTTCACCTGAAAAAAAAAAAACGAAAGGTGTACCACTGTCGTTTTTTTTTTCTGGTCGAAATTTTGAATTTCAATATCTCAGCTCTGGAAGGGTCTAGAGCCTCCATTGTTGCACTCAGGTCTAAGTCTCATGGCCCTCTATCAGAATCCAGAGTTTTGAGAAGATTGGGGATACTTAATTTTTCACCTGAAAAAAAAAAAACGAAAGGTGTACCACTGTCGTTTTTTTTTTCTGGTCGAATTTTTGAATTTCGATATCTCAGCTCTGGAAGGGTCTAGAGCCTCCATTGTTGCACTCAGGTCTAAGTCTCATGGCCCTCTATCAGAATCCAGAGTTTTGAGAAGTTTGGGGATACTTAATTTTTCGCCCAAAAAAAAAAAAACGTAAGGGGTAACACTGTCGTTTTTTTTTTCGGGTCGAAATTTTGAGTTTAGATATCTCAGCACTGGAAGGGTCTAGAGCCTCCATTGTTGCACTCAGGTCTATGTCTCATGGCCCTCTATCAGAATCCAGAGTTTTGAGAAGATTGGGGATACTTAATTTTTCACCCCCCCAAAAAAAAACGTAAGGGGTAACACTGTCGTTTTTTTTTTTCAGGTCGAAATTTTCAGTTTCGATATCTCAGCACTGGAAGGGTCTAGAGCCTCCATTGTTGCACTCAGGTCTAAGTCTCATGGCCCTCTATCAGAATCCAGAGTTTTGAGAAGATTGGGGATACTTAATTTTTCGCCCAAAAAAAAAAAACGTAAGGGGTAACACTGTCGTTTTTTTTCGGGTCGAAATTTTGAGTTTAGATATCTCAGCACTGGAAGGGTCTAGAGTCTCCATTGTTGCACTCAGGTCTATGTCTCATGGCCCTCTATCAGAATCCAGAGTTTTGAGAAGATTGGGGATACTTAATTTTTCGCCCCCAAAAAAAAAACGTAAGGGGTAACACTGTCGTTTTTTTTTTCAGGTCGAAATTTTCAGTTTCGATATCTCAGCACTGGAAGGGTCTAGAGCCTCCATTGTTGCACTCAGGTCTATGTCTCATGGCCCTCTATCAGAATCCAGAGTTTTGAGAAGATTGGGGATACTAAATTTTTCGCCCCAAAAAAAAACCGTAAGGGGTAACACTGTCGTTTTTTTTCTTCTGGTCGAATTTTTGAATTTCGATATCTCAGCTCTGGAAGGGTCTAGAGCCTCCATTTTTGCACTCAGGTTTAAGTCTCATGGCCCTCTATCACAATCCAGAGTTTTGAGAAGATTGGAGAAACTTCATTTTTCGCCCAAAAAAAAAAAAAACGTAAGGGGTAACACTGTCATTTTTTTTTCGGGTCGAAATTTTGAGTTTCGATATCTCAGCACTGGAAGGGTCTAGAGCCTCCATTGTTGCACTCAGGTCTATGTCTCATGACCCTCTATCAGAATCCAGAGTTTTGAGAAAATTGGGGATACTTAATTTTTCGCCCAAAAAAAAAAAACGTAAGGGGTAAACACTGTCGTTTTTTTTTCTGGTCGAAATTTTGAATTCCGATATCTCAGCTCTGGAAGGGTCTAGAGCCTCCATTGTTGCACTCAGGTCTATGTCTCATGGCCGTCTATCAGAATCCAGAGTTTTGAGAAGATTGGGGATACTTAATTTTTCGCCCCAAAAAAAAAACGTAAGGGGTAACACTGTCGTTTTTTTTCTGGTCGAAATTTTGATTTTCGATATCTCAGCTCTGGAAGGGTCTAGAGCCTCCATTGTTGCACTCAGGTCTAAGTCTCATGGCCCTCTATCAGAATCCAGAGTTTTGAGAAGATTGGGGATACTTAATTTTTCGCCCCAAAAAAAAAACCGTAAGGAGTAACACTGTTGTTTTTTTTTTCTGGTCGAAATTTTGAGTTTCGACATCTCAGCTCTGGAAGGGTCTAGAGCCTCCATTGTTGGACTCAGGTCTATGTCTCATGGCCCTCTATCAGAATCCAGAGTTTTGAGAAGATTGGGGATACTTAATTTTTCGCCCAAAAAAAAAAACGTAAGGGGTAACACTGCCGGTTTTATTTCTGGTCGAAATTTTGATTTTCGATATCTCAGCTCTAGAAGGGTCTAGAGCCTCCATTTTTGCACTCAGGTTTAAGTCTCATGGCCCTCTATCAGAATCCAGAGTTTTGAGAAGATTGGAGAAACTTCATTTTTCACCTGAAAAAAAAAAAACCGAAAGGGGTACCACTGTCGTTTTTTTTTTTCTGGTCGAAATTTTGAATTTCAATATCTCAGCTCTGGAAGGGTCTAGAGCCTCCATTGTTGCACTCAGGTCTAAGTCTCATGGCCCTCTATCAGAATCCAGAGTTTTGAGAAGATTGGGGATACTTAATTTTTCACCCCAAAAAAAAAAAAACGTAAGGGGTAACACTGTCATTTTTTTGGGGGGTCGAAATTTTGATTTTCGATATCTCAGCTCTAGAAGGGTCTAGAGCCTCCATTGTTGCACTCAGGTCTATGTCTCATGGCCCTCTATCAGAATCCAGAGTTTTGAGAAGATTGGGGATACTTAATTTTTCACCCCAAAAAAAAAAAACGTAAGGGGTAACACTGTCGTTTTTTTTTCTGGTCGAAATTTTTAATTTCAATATCTCAGCTCTGGAAGGGTCTAGAGCCTCCATTGTTGCACTCAGGTCTAAGTCTCATGGCCCTCTATCAGAATCAAGAGTTTTGAGAAGATTGGGGATACTTAATTTTTCGCCCAAAAAAAAAAAAACGTAAGGGGTAACACTGTCGTTTTTTTTTCGGGTCGAAATTTTGAGTTTCGATATCTCAGCACTGGAAGGGTCTAGAGCCTCCATTGTTGCACTCAAGTCTAAGTCTCATGGCCCTCTATCAGAATCCAGAGTTTTGAGAAGATTGGGGATACTTAATTTTTTGCCCCCAAAAAAAACGTAAGGGGTAACACTGTCTTTTTTTTTTTTCTGGTCGAAATGTTGAATTTCGATATCTCAGATCTGGAAGGGTCTAGAGCCTCCATTGTTGCACTCAGGTCTATGTCTCATGGCCCTCTATCAGAATCCGGAGTTTTGAGAAGATTGGGGATACTTAATTTTTCGCCCAAAAAAAAAAAAACGTAAGGGGTAACACTGTCGTTTTTTTTTTCTGGTCGAAATTTTTAATTTCGATATCTCAGCTCTGGAAGGGTCTAGAGCCTCCATTTTTGCACTCAGGTTTAAGTCTCATGGCCCTCTATCAGAATCCAGAGTTTTGAGAAGATTGGAGAAACTTCATTTTTCACCTGAAAAAAAAAACGAAAGCGGTACCACTGTCGTTTTTTTTTTTTCGGGTCGAAATTTTGAGTTTCGATATCTCAGCTCTGGAAGGGTCTAGAGCCTCCATTTTTGCACTCAAGTCTGAGTCTAATGGCCCTCTATCAGAATCCAGAGTTTTGAGAAGATTGGGGATACTAAGTTTTTCGCCCAAAAAAAAAATGTAAGGGGTAACACTGTCGTTTTTTTTTTCTGGTCGAATTTTTTAATTTCGATATCTCAGCTCTGGAAGGGTCTAGAGCCTCCATTTTTGCACTCAGGTCTAAGGCTCACGGCCCTCTATCAGAATCCAGAGTTCTGAGAATATTGGGGATACTAAATTTTTCGCCCAAAAAAAAAAACGTAAGGGGTAACACTGTCGTTTTTATTTTGCGGTCGAAATTTTGATTTTCGATATCTCAGCTCTGGAAGGGTCTAGAGCCTCCATTGTTGCACTCAGGTCTATATCTCATGGCCCTCTATCAGAATCCAGAGTTTTGAGAAGATTGGGGATACTTAATTTTTCGCCCAATAAAAAAAACGTAAGGGGTAACACTGTCGTTTTTTTTTCGGGTCGAAATTTTGAGTTTCGATATTTCAGCACTGAAAGGGTCTAGAGCCTCCATTGTTGCACTCAAGTCTAAGTCTCATGGCCCTCTATCAGAATCCAGAGTTTTGAGAAGATTGGGGATACTAAATTTTTCGCCCAAAAAAAAAAAACGTAAGGGGTAACACTGTCGTTTTTTTTTTCTGGTCGAAATTTTGAATTTCGATATCTCAGCTCTGGAAGGGTCTAGAGCCTCCATTGTTGCACTCAGGTCTATGTCTCATGGCCCTCTATCAGAATCCAGAGTTTTGAGAAGATTGGGGATACTTAATTTTTCGCCCCAAAAAAAAAACGTAAGGGGTAACACTGTCGTTTTTTTTCTGGTCGAAATGTTGAATTTCGATATCTCAGCTCTGGAAGGGTCTAGAGCCTCCATTGTTGCACTCAGGTCTATGTCTCATGGCCCTCTATCAGAATCCGGAGTTTTGAGAAGATTGGGGATACTTAATTTTTCGCCCAAAAAAAAAAACGTAAGGGGTAACACTGTCGTTTTTTTTTTTCTGGTCGAAATTTTTAATTTCGATATCTCAGCTCTGGAAGGGTCTAGAGCCTCCATTTTTGCACTCAGGTCTAAGGCTCACGGCCCTCTATCAGAATCCAGAGTTTTGAGAAGTTTGGGGATACTTAATTTTTCGCCCAAAAAAAAAACCGTAAGGGGTAACACTGTCGTTTTTTTTTTCGGGTCGAAATTTTGATTTTCGATATCTCAGCTCTGGAAGGGTCTAGAGCCTCCATTGTTGCACTCAAGTCTAAGTCTCAAGGCCCTCTATCAGAATCCAGAGTTTTGAGAAGATTGGGGATACTTAAATTTTCGCCCAAAAAAAAAACCGTAAGGGGTAACACTGTCGTTTTTTTCGGGTCGAAATATTGAGTTTCGATATCTCAGCACTGGAAGGGTCTAAAGCCTCCATTGTTGCACTCAGGTCTATGTCTCATGGCCCTCTTCAAGTAAATGTACTCCAATACTGTCCGGCTCTGTTTTTCCGGTGTCCCCCAGCTCCTCGTTTAAGCAAAAGGTACTTTAAAACAACGTATTACATCGACGTTAAACCACGTTAACCGTGTTAACCATAACCTTTTAAATACTCGACCTAGTTCCGTTGTTTAGCAACGAGAAGAAACTCCTGTAACTTCAGTGCCCAACCCATCACGACAAGACGTGAAATAATCACGTTGGTCCACTTTGGAAAACGTGTAGATGTCACGGTTTAACTGCAGTGATAGTTTAAACTCAAAACCATAAATAGGGCTATACTGCCCTCTTGTGTCAAATTCTTTCTATATTTATTTTTCCAACAAATAACCCGCAATAAAAATCCATCCAATACAACTTTGAACTCAACACATTCAGTGGCTCAGTTGATAAAGCGTTGGGCTTCAATCAAGAAGACCTGAGTTCAAATCCCAGTCTTGCTTACATTAAATTGTTGTGATTTTATCAAACAAAGTGACCAAAACAACAGCCGACAAGACGTGAAATAATCACTTTGGTCCACTTTGGAAAACGTGTAGATGTCTCCCTCAAACTAGAAACTTACACTTAAACTGAAACTTAAACTTACCATAACGACCTATTGGTTTTTGACATTTTGACACCAACGACCTATTGGACCTAACGACTTTTTGGTTTAAGTGCTATAACACGCTTTCATGATTGGGCTGGGTTTGCCTGAACTTTTCTCCAAAACTATACAGTAAAATGACTTTTGATCGCTCTCTCTCTTCTCTCTCTCTCTCTCTTCTGAACTGCGAATGTCAAATTTGCATCACAGACAAATGGTTTAATTAAAATATAGTTCATACTGTATATAGAAATGGCTGGCAATATAAACATGTTCAAGATAACGTCTTTATAGGAATAATAAATAATTTCTCCAGTACCGACAGCAGAACCGATAACGTCCGAGCTTATCGATACAGCGGTCTTTCAAAATTCAGTACCGGGGCCCGTTTAATGCCGGGTTTCGGTACCCATCCCTAATCATTACATATATTAATAATGAGTGTATACATATACAAACATTAAATTCAACAAAAAAAATGCTAAATAAATTTATCGATAATTAATATTAATATTCAATTTAATTTACATTAATAAAGTAGGCAATAATAATGTATAATAAAAAAATCAAATTATATATATATATATATATATACATTCATAAACATTCATAATTAACAATTAAATGTAAAAAAAATGATGTATGATAATTAACATTATCATGAGCATGAATAAATTAAATCTTTAAAAATAAAATTTAAATTAATGTAAATCATATAGGCCTACAAACATTAAAATAATAATAAAAAATGAAAAAGTCATGTTTTTTAAAAATATATATTTTTTTTGTCTCCGAATAAGATGGAAAATAGCAGAAAGTAGTGTCTAAAAAACGGTAATATTAACAATAAAAATGTATGATAATGTTTAATAATATGAACATGAAGACATTATAATTGGTATAATTAATATTTAAGCCTAGAAACATACAATAACAACAAACAAACAATATTAAAAGTCATGTGTTAAGAAAAGATCATGAAATTGTATTATTTGTGTCCTAATACGATGGAAAATATCAGGCAAAAGAGTCAAAATCAATTTTGGCGTCCTTCAGCACCCATACCGTAACTGCAGGATTTGACGCGCATGCAAAAAAAAAAATAAAAATGTGCGGCTAGCTTGACCGTATATTTTCCACGCGCAGCCCACTTGACCGCAGTGTTCTAAGCGCGAACACCCGACGTGCACATGTACTAAAAGCTTGTCTAACAGCGCCTGGTTGCTGGACTAAGTTATCTTTGGAGTATTATTTCGCTATTACTCTCAAATACACACAAGGTTTACATAAAAACATTTGGTTATGTCTAAACTCAAAGCAAACCGAGAAAATTGAGAGAAATCTGCTTGTCAAATGCTCCGTGTATATTAGTCGCGTCGCGCATAGGTCTTAAAGTGACAGTAGCCCTAATAATAAACATGCAGCCGCTTGTTCTTAAAGGGTTAGTTGAACCCAAAATAAAAATTCTGTCATTGTTTATTCACTGTAATGTTGTTCCAAACCTGTATTAATTTATTTCTTGTGCTGAAGAAAAAAGATATTTTGAAGAATGTGGGTAACCAGACAGTTGCTGGTCCCCATTGACATCCATAGGGAAAAATGTACTATGGAAAATTACTATATTTAAATACTATAAAACTATATACTACATACCATATAAAATACTATATTTTCCTGCTTTTTTGTCCTTAGCCAATCACATGCCTGATTGATGTGGCATCCATATATAAAAAAAAAGATTTGCCATATGCAGCTGTTTCTACATTTGGCACCATAAATTCGAAACTGATTTCCCCCTTGGTGTTGAATAGAACATTCCAGCTTTTGGGGCAAATTTTCTTTGTCGTTTACTCAACTTACCCATGGTTAACTTTGTTAATGTTAATGTTTTTTTTTTTCTCCAGCCCTCTGCCATGGCTGCTGATATTGAGAGAGCTGTCACCCTGCCAAGCACACCTCGATTAGTTGTCCCAGGTATAATCTTCCCTTATTTTGTAAAAGTTCATTCTTTATTGAATTCATGTGTTTGACGGAGGACTGTTGCACATAAAAAAAATAATTAATTTGAGTTGTTGATGGAGGGTGTACGGGTCAAAGGAGATAATAATGTTCAAGTGGTGGTGTGGAAGTCTTTCTCCACTTGAACATTACTGAATTCATCTAGGTGGCAATAGTGTGTTGTGCAGCTTTTAGTTATCATATTGTTAATGTTTCATATCATATTGTTATCATAATGTTTTAGAAGAGATACTTCGTGGCCCAGACACATGGAATATCTCCGTGGAAGGAGCATGTGTGATGGGGCCCCACAGTAACCTCCTGCATGGACTGGCAGCAGTCTTCGCTGCCTACTTTGTCTTTAACTTGCAATATCCAGCAGAAGTCACAAGCACACTTGAATTCCTTCAGAGGTGAGTTTAAACATGACACTGTCATGAAAATGATTATAGCAATTGTGGAGGTATATTTGATTTAAATCAACTTAATGCATGTGACAGTTCGATTTGTAGTTGTAGAGAAAATCCACACATTACACACACACACATTAAGAAATGTGAAGTTGTGGAGAAATTTTGCACATGCTCAAATCAGTATGTGAATTTACCCAAATCATTTTAAGCGAACTTAAAATACAATTGTGCATCATTTCATAAAGTTCATATACGTTTATGAAATGAAATGCACAATTGTATTTTAAGTTCACGCTGAAACTACATTTTTCTTTTTCTTTTTTAAATAATCCATTAAACTTGCTGAGAAATGATTGTGTGAACTAAAATGAGCAGTATACATATACAAGACATATACAAGAAATATTCTTCAAGGTTGCAACTCTCATTGGATTAATTCACATATTGATTTACAGTTGTTCATAAATTTCTCCACGACTTCACATTTCTTGATGCTGGTGTATAAATGCGTTTCACACCAAATCACTGCAGCAACTGTATCAAAAATGTGAGCGTACAAGTTCATTAAAGGGATAGTTCACTTTGAAATAAATTTTTGATATGTTTTAGCTTACCTCAAGGTCATCCAAGATGTAGGTGTCTTTGTTTCCACAGTATTTTCCATTTTGATATATTTTTAGGTCAAACCGTTCCTGTCTGTCAGTCATATAATGGAGGTGTATGGTCACCACTTCAAAGAGCATGCACAGAGAAGTCCAAATTAAACTAGATTCAATGACTCATAAATGTAAGTACACATTGATGGCCTAAGACACGAAACGAGTGGTTTGTGTGAGAAAACGAACAGTATTTATATCGTTTTTACCTCTTGTAACCACAGCCGTATCCAACTGATCTGACGGCACGGGCGCTTTGGTCTGCACAAGCCCCGGAAGTGATCTCTTGTGCATGTACACACATTGTTTACACAGATTTTAGAAGTTTAACTTTTCACTGTGAAGATCTAAACATATTTAGATGTACAGGAAATCGCAATGGAAGACAATTTCGATATTTAGATCTTCACAGTGAAAGGTAAAACTTCCGAAATCTGTGTAAACAATGAGTGACGCACATGCGCGAGAGATCACTTCCGGGGCTTTCTGGCGCGCTTGCGCAGATAGAAGCGGCCTCGCCCTCGCCCTCAGAGTACTTGGACGTCACTGCGATTACACAAGGTAAAAACGATATTAATACCGTTTGTTTTCTCTCACAAACCGCTCGTTTCGTGTCTTAGGCCATCAATGTGTACTTACATTTACGAGTCATTAAATCATGTTTAATTTGGACTTCTCTGTGCGTGCTCTTTGGGGTGGGCCCCATAAATCTCCATTATATGATGCATAGACAACGACGGTTTGTCCTAAAAATATCAAAATTGAAAATACTGTGGAAACAAAGACACCTACATCTTGGATGCCCTTGAGGTAAGCTAAAACATCAAAAGGAATTTGAGATGGTGTAATTTGGGAGAGAAAAAATGTTTACAAGTTTGCAACTCTTAAAATATTTCTCTCTTTGGCTTCAAATTTACTGATACACATGCATGGCTTTTGTCTATAACTACAAATCACACTGTCACAGGCGTTCAGTTGATTTGAATCAAATATACCTCCATTAGTAATGACGAAAACGAACAGTATTTATGTTGTTTTTACCTCTTGTAATCACAGCCACGTTCAAGTGATCTAAGGGCACGGGCGCTTTGTGGCTGTGGCTACATGAGGTAAAAACGATATAAATACTGTTCATTTTCTCACACAAACCGCTCGTTTCGTGTCTTAGGCCATCAATGTGTACTTACATATACGAGTCATTAAATCATGTTTAATTTGGACTTCGCTGTGCATGCTCTTTGAGGTGGTGACAATAGACCTCCATTACATGACTGACAGACAGATATCAAAATTGAAAATACTGTGGAAACAAAGACACCTACATCTTGGATACCCTTGAGGTAAGCTAAAACATACCAAAAATGTATATCAAAGTGAACTATCCCTGTAATGTTTCATGTCATGGTAATGACCATGTCATATCAGTCTTAAATGTTATCTGATAAGTGTGTTTCCCTCCCTGTTTTCAGAGCCTTTTGCAGCATCCCCAGATGGGCAGGCAGAGAAAAAAACATCCAAAATGTGCATTGTGGACTCGTTTTCTCATTAGTTTTAAGAGAAAATAAAAATATATATTTAAAAAAAAGTGTTTTGTTTTTCTTTGCAGAAGTCTGAAAGAGGACATTTATCCAAGTTACAATATTTAATTGTAATATTTACAATATGCTGTCCTATGAAATTACAGAAAATACCTAAAATTACAGGAAATTCCTGGCTACTGAGTTGCCGTAAATATAAAATTTTGCTGTAAAATTTACAGTATTCTATCCTGTAAAATTACAGTATCTTGTTGTAGTTATTTTACAATAGCAGTCCTGTATACTGTTTACAGTAAATTTACGGCAACTATTAGCCAGGAATTTCCTGTAAAATTACAAGAAATTTCTAACAGTGTGTCTGTGACACATGGCAAGAGACATCCATGCAGAAGCTATTTTCAGCCAAAGGCCAGGATAGCATGACTTGAGTCAATATTAAACAAGGGTTGAACAGATACTGACAAATAAGATCTTCAATATACATTAGCAGCTGTCTGTCATATGGGTCTGCTAAAGATTTGTGTGATAAGGTAATCATGTCTAAAACATTCTTTCATTTTCCATGTCATGAAAGGCCTAAAATGTTGAGCCTCACACTCTTTACCACCAGGCGAAAACCAATTTATAGAAGAAGTTGTAGCTCCTAAAGAGAAACCCTTTGTCTGTGCTGTGTGGTTGTATCTTTACTTTATAACCTTTGGCCTCTATGTCCGTTTTGACACAATCTAACAGGTCATCCACTGATGCTGGAGCTTTCCACGGACCAAAGCTCACCACGGACTCTTTTGGGGTGCCGAGACTGTCAATAGCATCATTGTATTTGGCTAAATCATCTTCTGTCTTCACAACACACACGATTACATTGGAGTAGCGTGAGGCGATGGCCTCCGCTCTGGCCACCCGGACAATCACCTCCAGGTTTTCACGGTAATTCGGCACACGGGACAAAAACTGCTGTCTTCCAACCGTCTCTCCAAAGAACTGAGGCGTCTCCTCAATGGCTTTGACCAGAGGTTTGATGTCATAGTAAAGCGCCTCCTTGTGCACTTCCTGCAGGTGATCAGTAGGAACTTTCTCTGCTCTAAGGTACTCAAGGATGTATGCAAAATGAGTCCCATCGCGGTCTATGAAGTAACGACCCTCGGGGTCCATCCGTTTGCTGGATCCGTTAAACAGGTCTGCCAGTGTGGAGTTTGGAAATTTCCGGATGGTCCCCAGGGATGTGCTGAAGACATGACCTCCGATATTCAGCTGCACAACCTGGGATTTCTGTGGACAGAGAAAACAAGCATATATGGTCATATTGCTTAGATATGAGCTCAACAGGTTATAAAGTAGTTTCCCAGCAAACACAGAATGTTCCCCTAACGTTCCTGTATGGTTCCTGTTTGGTTATTTTCTTGGGAACCAAATAAGAACGTTCTGGGAACATTCCCTGTAGGTTATTTTTTAGGTTCTCATAAAAGGACCATTCTGTTTACATTAAGAAAACTTTCCTGGGGAACCAATAGGGAACGTTCTGGGAACCAAAAACTAACGTTCCCAGAACCGGCTTTAAAATTGTTTGCTGGGTTGTTTTAAACTTTTGATAGCCTGAATGATTACCAGTCTTTAACCTCTCTATGGTGAAATGACATGATTAAGTAGCCTACTAATACTCCATAATTAAATAAGTTTTGAAGAATCAATCTAAGCATTAAAATTTACTTCAATAAATCTCCCTGAATAATTGGTAATTAGAAAAAAAGGGGAAACCTCACAATATTAATTTGAATCAGATTTGTAATGTGCCTAAGTATTGCAAAAATACTAAAATTAGCAGATATTCATATTGACATAACATGCTAAAAACATGGTAGTGTGATAGTTCGTCATAAATATATAAAATAACACCACTTAGCCAAAGCTATTTTAGTACTGTCAAAAAAATAAATAAATAGAAAAGTGAACAAGTTTAAGTTAATTAGTTGCAGCATACTGGTATAACTTGCCATAAATGCAATATGCTCATTATTTTGAACTTAAAATTTTTTTTTTTATTAATCTATGTTTTTGGTAGACTAAGGAAACTTTGTAATCAAAATACAATGCAAAATTCAAGTAGAAAAGACACGTTGTTAAATCTTTTACGAGCTACCGCCTTAAGCATACAATACTGTTGAGAAATAACTTTCTTGTTACTCAAGAGTTTCGTGTTCCAAGTACGCACAACTTGAGTGTATTTGCTTTACAGGTAGTGCCGAGAAAATATACTATGAACTTTAATAGCACAGAGACAACGTTATAACGTGTCAAAATCAAATGAATTTCGCAAAATTACACATCAGGAGATCGAAACTATAGCCGGAACACAGAACAGCTGTTACATGAAATAGGCCGCTGAAAACGTTACAATGCGACAAATTCATTTTCAAATGTAAATGTTTAATGTCTTACCGACTGCACAGGTGCTGAGGACTGTTTTCCAGAAGATTTATAGTCCGGTAAACTCATTGTCTTCAATTGCAGCTCGAGCTCAAACAGTCAGCAACAGCTCAAACTGTGTAAATCAGGTGTGCGTGTGTAACTTTATAAGATCCACCCATGACACACACAAGTACAGCAGACCTGCACTGCTTGAACTGCCTTCTTCATGAATAGACAGGCAACTACTTTCCTCTTTAAAAAAAACAAAAACCCAAACAATTCTCAAATAGTTTAGTCCACTAACAAAAGTACCATGGTTAATGCTTTTGTAGCACTTAACACCTTACAGCACATCTACTCAGGTTACAAATTAAATCCCCAAATGTTTTGTGCCATAACCTGAGGTTCAAGAACTAACAGTAAAAGAAAACCAGTAGCCTTTAATCTTAAAAATAAAGCTGTTAATAAATAAAGATCTAAGTGTATAGAGATTAACACGCAAGCATACCAGTGGGTTAAAAACATTCTGGATGCCTTCATATGCAACACCTACATGAATATAAAACCAGTAAATGCAGCAAATAAACTCCTTTCACTAACATGCATGATGCACCTTTTATGGATAACATGCCTTATGAGTGGGTATTTACATTCTGGGACCCCATCAGCAAGTAAAAATGTGAAAAGATAATATAACAGAAGTACCGGAACCATTCGGAACAGATTTGAAACAACAGCACTCATTTAAATCAAATAAAAACAGACAACATTTCCCCATTTATTTCATTTTATTTTACAGAAAAGTGTAGGCCTTCCATCAATGATTAGTCAACCTGGAAGAGACAAATCTCATTAGAATAATAATAAAAAAGCATTTCAAAGACAAGTAGTCAAACAAGGAAAAACCCTTCTCAGACAAATGCCTCAAAATCTTCAATCTAAGAAGACACACGATCTCCGAGGACCTGAAGTCAGACGCACAGAACGTGAGCTTGACCCAGAATCCTCAGAGGGCGGCCTCAATCCGACTCGTCATCGAATCATCACTGAAGGGCACGATGAGGCCATTTGACCTCAATACTGGAGTTTTAGGGTCTTACCCCTTTATGCGGTCGGCACTGGGGTTCCTGGTGGCATGACTGGGGCCTCGGCCTTAGCTCCTGCCCCCTTCTGTTCGGACACTGGGGTGGTGGGGAGGACCTCATCTTTGGGCTCCACGATACTGACGTGGTCAGGCAGGGGCTTCTTGGGGCCGATCTTGCCACTGGGATCCCAAGGAAGCATGATTTTCACCTTGATTCCAAGCACACCTACATGAACATACACATTTAGAAAGATATGAGACTTTGATCAGAAGAACGATTCTCAGAAGAACGACTTTCTCAGACTAACACCTCTAAATCGTCCCACTGCTCTGAAAACGTACAAAACAATGCAATTCTGGTTCATTACATCACAGAAGGGAAAATAATTCAGATCAGAGTCCATTAGGAACAACGATTAGTAGGGGTGGGAATCTCTAGGCACCTCACGATTCGATGCTAAATCGATTATCTGAATCTTTTCGTGCGTGTCTTTGCTTTAAAAGTACAAAGTAATTACCCATAAAGAATTAACATACAATACATTATATTAACATTGCAAAGAACCAACAGGAAAATAAATGTGTGCCTGAACTAGCAGCATACTTGTAAATTAATAATATAACAATGACCAGTACAGCCGAGTGTTTTTCCTCCTCTGGGTGGAAACGCGTCATATGGCTTCTCATACTTGTCGTGTTTCCGAAATATTTTAGTTTTATTCTACAAAGCTTACAACTAGTGTAAATCTTATCCAGCTCCTTTCCCCCTTCAAATTCAGAAGCCAAAATATTTCCACACGCCAGATTTTAACGTGCTTTCTTTTGAAAATTTGATTTGACATTTGTGAATCGATTCAGAATAGTCCACGTCGCAATGCATCTAAGAATCGATTTTTTCCCCCCACCGCTAATGATTAGTTACTAAATATGCAAGACATTAGTGGTTCCATGCTAAACCAAACGCTTTGCACATTGATGTCCAAGTACTTAACAGACATCTGATTTGAATCACAAGCTCTCAATGCAGTAGAATTGAAACAGGCCTGTTACAACTACTGTTACCACCTGATCGCAATAGTGATTAAATCAGATGCCACGGACCCCAAATATGTTAATGCTTGTGAGGTTCTACCACTCTAAAGTGTAAATGCTTCTTATGTCAATACCCAATTCAAAATAAGAAAAAATAGCAAATACTCACAATAAGTTCATTTAAAATTGTACTTTATACATAATTTTTAAATTGCACTGACCCCTAGAAAAAATAAAATGCACCACAATTTGCTTAAGATTTGAGAAGGTAAAACTATGGATAAATTGTGTCAATATAGTTAAATTGCATTTTGTTTTTACTCAGTACTGTACTGTTACAGCACTGCTTTTACTCATTTTAACGCAGCACACCCTGAGGACAACAAATGTGATTAAGAAATAAACAAAGGATGTGGAAAGAAAAAAAAATAATCTGGAGTCCAATTAAAACACACTGCCTGCTTTCCATCCATCCACCCTTCTCAGACAAATGCCTCATACGTCTTCAAACGATTGGACTCGCTGCTTTGAGGACCTGAAGTCAGACGCACAGAACGTGAACCTGACCAAGAATCCTCAAAGACAGAACGGGCCCTTTTCCGACTCGTCATCGTATCATCACTGAAGGGAATTTCAGTCGCCAAGTGAGCATGGTGTGCTAGGAAGTGAACTTCCCATTAAAATACCTTGCTAAAGATTTGGAAAAAACAAAGCAAGCTTCAAGAGAACCATGAGTTCAATTCATCTTCCTCACCCTGTCTGAGCAGGACGTGGCGGACGGCAGTGTCAACGTAGTAGTTAACGGGGTCTCCACTGTGGATCATCAAGCCATCCACAAACTTCATGGATTTGGCTCTCTGACCTCTCAGTTTCCCAGAGACGACCACCTCACAACCCTTGGCCCCACTCTCCATGATGAAGCGCAGCACTCCGTAACAGGCCCTGAGGACAACAAACATACGGACATATATAAACAGAGGATATGACAAGAAAAATAATCTGGACTCTAATAAAACACAAGATGCCTGCTTTCCATCCATCCTTCTCAGACAAATGCCTCATATGTCTTCAAGCGATTGGACTCACTGCTTTGAGGATCTGAAGTCAGACGCACAGAACGTGAACCTGACCCAGAATCCTCAAAGACAGAACGGGCCCTTTTCCGACTCGTCATCGTATCATCACTGAAGGGAATTACAGTTGGTAAATGCGCATGGTGTGCTTGGAAGTAAACGCTTACCTACGGACAGCCAGACCTCCGAGCAGCTTGTAGCGCAGAGACTCTGCCTGAGCGATGGCGCAGAGACCCCGGGTGGCGACCTTCTCAGCGTATAGCTACAATGAAACAAGACCCAATACGTCAAAACCAACCAATGAAACAGGTCGGTTACAACTACGTAATAACCTGATAGTAGGTGATTAATTTTGAAGCCATGGACACCAAAAACATTAATGCTGTTGAGGTTCTGCCACCCTTAAAATGTAAATGTTTCTTTTATTAAAACCCAATTTACAAGGAGATTAGTTAAGTCTAAATATTTAGATTCAATGAAATTACATTGTTTCTACACACTGCGTTGTACTACTCAATTTAATCATTTTTGGGGGGTATTCTCATTTTGAAATAATTCCACTGACCCCTAGAAAATTATGCACCACAATTCACTAAAGATTTGAGAAGTTAAAACTTAGTACTCATGAATCTGTTTGAAATATTTTTTGGAAAATATTTACTTAATTATAATTCTTTTTTACTCTGTACTGGATTGTTATAGCACTGCTTTTACTCATTTTAAAGGGATACTCCACTTTTTTGGGAAATAGGCACATTTTATAACTCCCTCAGGGTTAAACGTTTGAGTTTTACCATTTTCTAATCCATTCAGCCGATTTTCTGATATTTAGAAGAATATCAATAACCAGACAGTTTCTGGTCTCATTGACTTCCATAGTATGAAAAAATATATACCTTGGAAGTCAAAGAGACCTGAAACTGTCTGTTTACTGCTATTCTTCTAAATATCAGAAAATCGTCTGGATGGATTCGAAAACGGTAAAACACAACTGTTTAACTCTGGGGGAGTTGTAACATGAGCCTATTTCCAAAAAACGTGGAGTATCCCTTTAACGCAGCACACCCTGAGGACAGCAAATGTGATAAAGAAACAAACAGAGGACGTGGAAAGAAATAATCTGGAGTCCAATTAAAACACACTGCCTGCTTTCCATTCATCCACCCTTCTCAGACAAATGCCTCATATGTCTTCAAACGATTGGACTCGCTGCTTTGAGGACCTGAAGTCAGACGCACAGAACGTGAACCTGACCCAGAATCCTCAAAGACAGAACGGGCCCTTTTCCGACTCGTCATCGTATCATCACTGAAGGATTTCAATCAGGAAGAGTGCATGTTTGCTAGGATCTTCTCAGCGTACAGCTACAATTCAACAAGACCCAATCCATCAGAACTACCCATCCCCAACTAGTTTTTGACCCCTTAAAATCTTACCTCCACACTGCCCTCGGGGAACCCAAATCGTTTCTGAACGACAGCAGTCAGTTCACGAATGCGGCGGCCTTTCTCTCCCAGGACATTCTGGGTCCTAAAATGACAAACGGATAAAGTCATTGCACTTCATGCTCGAGTTAGAACCACATCAACGCTTTTAAACACCTGTGGTCATTGAACTGAACTAAACAAGTGGATATCACCCACACCTGGTGGCTAGGATGATGATTTCTGTTCTTGTTGGCGTGACACGGACCTCCACACCGGAGTAACCATCCTCGGCGAGCTCTCGGGTCAGGAACTCATTCAGCTCAGCTTTGAAGATGCCATCTGACACAAACTGATAGATAAACATTAAAATGATTAACATTAATATATTTCTAAAGCAGAAATAAAATTGCAGACAAGTGACAGTCTTATATGATCATACAGAAACAAATATTGCTTGCACTGTTTAGTCTTAAAACCCATGACAAATGTTACACAAAGGCAATAGACAAATCATATGCTGTTTAACACTAGAAATATCTTTGTTTTATGTACAACTGCTGATATTTTATCTCTACATATAACCATAGTCTATACCTGAAAATGGTCAAGTTCTTGCAGTCATACTAACAAAAGTTTCCGATTACATTTAAAATGCTTAAAGGTCACTTTTGTGTTGTAATATACACGTTTGAACCGCACAAATTAAAAGCACAAATGAAAGTAGACTGAACGCAGCGCTGCGTTTATCTGCCATGTTTCACATCAGATTCAGTCCCGACATCATCCAGCTCAATCCACATATACAGCCTTTTAAAATCCTCATCTGAACCTTTTTAATTATAATTAAGTACCACAGTAATAATGTACAACTCTTATTTCGCACCCATGTACTTTAATTACATATGTTTGCGGTGAAATTCGTACCAACCTTTCTCTTCTTCGAGATTTGCACCGCCATCTTGTCAGAGGCCGCAGACAGGAAAAGGAATTGGCAAAGGAGCGGAAGTGCACTTATGGCAAAGGATTACTTCCGTATGAATAAATGTGGTGATGGGAATTGTAGTCCTTAAGTTACACGCGGTAATCTCTATGGTCATGACCGCATTTTGTCATTAAAATGTCCAAAATTTAGACCTGCGACATGTAATTACCGTCCTTCTATTATTTTCCGGATCAAACAGTTGTAATGATTTATTTAATAGGCTAATGTATATTGTGAGTAGAGAGAGAGAGAGAGAGAGAGAGAGAGAGAGAGAGAGAGAGAGAGAGAGAGAGAGAGAGAGAGAGAGAGAGCGCACTGATATGCGGTGTGTCTCACAGCCATCTACAGTATACAGCCTGGAATAAAGAGTAGACCAATGTTGAATAGCTAAATAAAATGAACCCTGATGTAAGATGGCCATATTGCCCATCTCTAAGTCATTAATTTCCTTCAATCCTCTTGTGTAGTGTTTGTCACACCACAAAGTGTCACTGTGTGGACTCGCTTCAGCACTGCCACTCTGAGCTCACGCCCCCCTCATTAGCATACAGAACAATAAATGAATATTTATATTGAAGCAAATGTATGCGTGCGTATGTTAAAACACCGTGGTATCAAATGTTCGCATATATTGTAATGTTACATTGTTAATTTGTACAATTCATTTAATTTGTAGGCTACATTTAAATTTAAGTTATGTTATATTTTATTATTTTGATGTCTTTATAATTGTTCTATTATAATTATAATTATTCAATATTATGTTATGTAGGCTTCATGTTATAACACAATTTTTATTTAAGAGAGAGAGAAAGAGAGAGCGAGAGAGAGAAAATGCCCAAAGTATACTCACATCAGAGACCACTATTACCCCAAAATTAATAAAATACTGTTTAATAATGTAAATAGTGTTTAAATAAAGTTATTTCTGCACTTCAATAAAAACACATCAAAATAAATAAATGTAACTTTTTCTTTATTATTATTTTTATTGTCTTTTGTAAGTTGAACCACAATGTCTCATTATTATAAATATTAATAAAAAGAAACAGTTTTTTTATATAACTATTTGACAGCTTTAATAAAAAAACTCATTCTAAAACTAAGTGAACAAAATAATGCATGGCTATGCATCAATTAACAATACAAAATATGCATCATAGATAATTCAATATAAAATCTTTTTTTTTTAGAAACTGGCTATGTATACATTTTCACACCTAATTTATTCTTGAATCCTGACTTATGTGACATGAATTAACATATATTTTGTATGATAAACAAGTATATCACACATCACAAACACAGTCTTGGCATTCTGGAAAACTGTGAATATATATTTATCTTCATGTCAAAACAATATGACATACTGTAAAACTACATTTTTACATATATACATTCCTTTTGGACCTCAGTGCCAAAAGCAGAATTGTTCACACTGGAACTATTTAAAACAATTGGAGTGGCAATTCAACCCAAGTAAGGTTAGGATTGACCAGAGGCGACCAAATCAATTGCTCATCCAATGGAGACCAAAGTGTTGGGCTTTGACCATCCTTCTTCCAGCCTTTACCCATCTTGGCGTCAATAACAGCATAGACCCCAACAGAACCATCCTCATACCCTATATACACAAACAAATCCTCTGACACAGTGAAAGTAGAGGGGTTCTTGCACAAATAGAACCTACCTACGGTCTCCCCATCAGTCAGACGTGTGACTACCAGCATCGGTTTTTCATGGAGATCACAGGATTTATTGTGGCACACCAGAGATGAGAAACATATATAGAACACATATTGACCAGAAACACGTACAGTGACAAATGGATGCTGAACTGGTCCTTTGGTTCTCAAAGAGCAGAGTTTACTGTTGGAGATGTCTAAGATGTTTATAGTGGATTCAGATATAGAAAGGATGGCATACCCCCCATCTGATGATAGGCTAAAAATCTCAGGTTGACACAAGGAGGAGTCTGGCAACTTGAATTGATGACAAATAGTCTCCTCTGTTAACCTCCAGGAGTACACAGTGCCTGAGGCTGAAGCAACAATCACATAATCTGGACGGCCATGCAGAGAATGGAAAGCAACAACATCTGACCTGCACGAGAAGCATTTGCTGACATTACCAGACCAGAGGCTGACAGCCAAGAGATTCCCACTCTTAAGACCTAAAAGGAAGGTGCTTTCTGGTGAAATTGCGGCATTTCTGAGATTATGATGAATGCTGCAAATCATGTGTCCACTCTGCAACTTCCACACCCTTGATGGACTCGTCTCTGACAGGGCAACTCCACAGTTGCCCTTGGGAGTTATTAAAACCTTGTATGCTTGACTACCAGAGATTCTGTGAATGTTTTCTCCACTTTTGGTGTCCCAGACATGTATGTCTCCTGTTGCAATACTCACAAGGTAGTTGCCATCTCCAGAGACGGACATAGACTCCACATAACCTTGGTGAAGGAAGCGGGCTTCTACTTTGCCACTTGATATTGCCCACTTCCACACAAGTTTTGAGCCATCTGCTGAGTAACAGCTTTCACCATTAGATCCGACAGCAACAATCTTCACCTTCTTTCCAGATTTTGGGCCCAATCCTGAAGCTGTAACGAGATCCATGTCCCAAATAAGAACACCTACACTTGTTATTGCTGCCAAGTAAGTGGCTCCACATTTCAGAAGTTTACTAGCTTGACAGTTAGCAGTGTCCAGACTCGACACACATTGTCCGGAGGAGCACTTCCAGACTAGAAGAAACGGGCAATTGCGCAGTAAAGCAAAGATGAATCGTGAATCTTGATCCTTCATGGCTTGCTTAAATGTTTTTCCTCTCGGGGGATTGAAGTGATCGAGTACATTAATATGATGTATGTCAATAAGTTGTATTTGTTCCTTTTTACATATTAGGAGAATGTTGTCTCCACCGTGGTCTGTGTTTAAAACCTGATCCTTGGTTGTGCAATGGTTCTCACCAATCAGAACTGGTTCTGTTATAATCTCAAGATTCCAAGCAAATACATTTCCTGCTTGATCAACACATGTAATCACCCCATCACCCTCAGAGTGAATCATGTCAATGATTGGTATATCTTTTGGACAAGTGAAGGTGGCTAGAATCTTGCCTTTGGGCCAATCAAATATTGTCACAGAACTTTCATTCTGTCCACAGTAAATGATATCTGAGTCCTCAGAACATGACACACAAGTTATCTCATAAGTGCAGTGTAGTTGGGTATATTCCTCCCTATTAACAAAAACACTAACAATGTTTTGTCCTTTCCACCACACAAATATTTTGTCAGAGGACACCAAGACACCCCCAAGAATGGCGTTTTCCCTGTTTTCTCTGTGTTGGGTTTGAATTTCTTTAGGCTGTGCATTAACACCTGCATCCAACAAGAAAAGTTTACCACAATGGGTGCTGAGAAGGAATATGTTTTCAGAACTACTGACACTTCTGAACTGCAGATTCAAGGATTTGGTCAATTTGAAGCCTTCAAATATACCTCCATTACAAACCCAAGCAGCACCATTTTCCAGTACAACCACCACAGTACCACTTTGAGATCCAGCTGACTGCATGATCTGGGAAGCTGTTGACTCTTGTAGTGTACAGTGGGTATAAGGGACTGAAGGAATTGGAGGCAACACAGCATAGACTTCATTTTGTGGGATCATACCTTTAGACCTTGCTGAAACAACACATTCCTCCAATGTAGGAAAAACACTCAGAAAAGGAAGGAGTTTGGCTTGCAGTACAGTTGGGAGATAGGCTGGTTTGTTTCTCAGTAGACATGCTGAAGATCTCAAGATGATGTGGAGGAGCTGAAGTTCCCTGGGGAAAACTAACTGAGATGTCCTCTCAAGCCACAGAAACAGTTCATCAGCCAGTGCTGCTTGCAACATTGCCTGGAGGTATACTTGAGAAATCATTTGGTTACCAAGTTCCTCAATTCTTCCACTTTTCAACAAATGGAAAGAGAGTCTGTAGAGTTTTCTCAAATTGGGATATGTTCTTGTTGATTGACTCATGGCAGTAGAGCTATAGAAAGGAGGAGAAAAGATCCAAGGTTGACTTGGCACTTGTCTGTCAATGCAAATATTCTGTGGGACATCTGAAGAGGTTGGGATTTCCATGCCTTTGTTGATCAAAGGCTTTGCTGTCCCATTTGCCCAAAAGCCACTGAAATAATCAGACAGCACATGATTTATCTTCTGACATGTTTCTTCTAAAAACAGGTACCTCTTACATATGACCAAGGGGAAGTGTCTGCTGACCCAGAAAAGAGTTTGGGTACCTAAAATGTTCCTCAGCACCAGAAACCCTTTCAGGTCTGAAAGAAGACTTTCCACAGAAACTTCAGGGATCCTCAAAATGAGTGGTACATCATTGCCGGATGGAAGAAAAGACGCAAGAACTTCATCATCACAAGAAAGAACATCCGTCAACTCAACTGCAGTTATGCCATACCTGGCCATGGTAAGATAGCTTAAAACTTTGGAGACTAATGTTTTCCCATGCTTCCTCTCCAGATTATCAAACATCAGGACAATGTTATTATGGACCTCTTGGACCAGAGTGTCCTCCGTAATCTCAAACCCTGAGTTCCAGTGGACTGCTTGTCTATGAAGGAGTTCCATGTATAGCAGGACAGAGCAATTTTTAAAAGCCTGATTCACATACATCTGTTGGCCTGAGGTGATCTTTCTGTTGGACTCCTGAAGACGTGTTGTCAGCAGCTGGCTGCAGCTTTTACTCTCTACTGGTTGCAACTCATAGAACAGGGTTGAATTTGGGTAAAACCTCTTCAGGGGAGCAAGGATGGCAGGCCTGTTTGCAGTAATGGAAATAAGAAGCTTTACATTTGAAGCTAGTGATTCGGGAAGGAATGTCAAGTCAGGTTGTACATCCGTCTTTGGCAGCTGGTCAAGACCATCTATGATGAGCACCAGAGGATTCTTGGATGGTGATCTGGAGGTCAGGAGCCTTTTAAAGTTTTCTCTTAGTTGAAAGATGTTGTTGACAGAGGTACTACTTGAATCAACCCTTTCACAAAAATCTTTGAGAAGCTGTCTCAGGGAGTTGTCGGCATCTATAAAGTACACAATAACCTCAGGATCCAAGTCCTTCAACCATACGGATGCCTGCAAACACAAAAGGCCTCATGAGTGTCATATTCATAATAGATAACATTCCAGCAAAGTTATACATGAATTTTGAATGATTCCTGTCTTAGGGAAACTTTGATTTGAAACTTTTTTGATCCACTTCAAATTGAAAGGTTACAAAACATTTTCTGAGAGATACCTGACTTGCACAGTGAGCCAGAAGTACAGTTTTGCCTGAGCATGGTCCACCGTTGAGTATGAAAGGAAACATTGTATTTTTTCCCCTCAGGTAGGATTTAACATGTTCGACTTCTTCCCGTTCAATTCTGTACAGAGAGGAAAAGATGTGGCACAGGCTTTTCTGGCCAGATTCATCAACTGTAATAGCCCTTTCCTTTGAGACAGCACCGTCAATGAGTCTCTTGAGATCAGTATGTAGCTGCTCACTCAGGCCAACAGCAAAGTTGAGCCTCTTCTCAGCAGTGTAACCTTGAAAACGATTGCACTTTGTGGTGGTGCAGTAGACCAGGGCTTTGTGGGAGGCGACCAAACTCGGCAGGAAGTGATCTCGGAGCTGGGACAGCCGGTGCAACTGGGTTTGTTGCTCTGGAGGCACTCCATTTGGTTTCAGTGGGGTAGTTATTTTATGAACATAGCAAATACATCTTGGGATATCTTCAATGGAACAGTTTTCGTAGGCATAGCGGATGTCATTTTCAAGAGCTGGTTGAAAAATAAACATAAATGAGACACTTTTGATTTATGTAGTAGTTATGTGCAATTAAACAGACATTGACTTACCCGACTGGAGATATTTCTGAGCTTCGTCATGTGTCATAGTCCCCTCCTGAACGCACTGGTTCACAACATCATGAAGGATTCTCCTCACCTCTGGAAGTACCTTGCACCAGTTGTTCTCTTCACTTAGATCTCGCTGATGATAAAAGATTAAGGAGTTTAGCTAAATTATTTGGTGCTGTGCACCAATCGTTCAAAGACATTACTTGCCTGGACACTAGATTGATCAAAATTTCCTGTCAGATTGAGCATACAAAATGAAGGAGGAATGGCATTCTCATCTCTCTGGTAGCATCTCTCCAGTATGTCGGTCTTGAGGCCCATGCGTTGACATCCCTGAAGAACACACTGGAACTCTGAGGCTTCAATCTGCTCAGGTAAACTTGCATCTCCATATTGTTCACCCACAAACCCCTGAGACGAGAAACAAAAATTAAAATAAGTCATTTGGTATGTTTTATTCCTTCCGAGAGATGGTAGAAATAGTATTTTCCCACCTCACAAATATCACTTAAAATAAATAAACCTTCAAATGGTCTTCGTTTCCTGTTTACACTTCTGGGCTTCGGGGACTATGCAACAATTGATTAAGTAATTGTACAAAAAAACATACATTTTTAATCATAAAAATAATATTGTTTTTTTTTTGTTTACTTCTCATCTATTCATTAATGCTGTGTTTTTGAGATATAAAGTACTTTTGTACCCATATACCACACAATTCCTCAACTACACCATTAGCTTGCATATGAAATATTATTATTTTTCTGATACATTGCATTTTTGTCTAGTACTTGGCCTTCATTTCTGTGTAAAAATTTTCAGATTTATGCCGGACTTTTTTTTTTTTTTGACACATGAAGAAAATATATATATATATTTTTTTTTCACATTTCCCATTCATTTCAATGTGGGGTCATATTGACCCTGAAGACCAGAAGTGTAAACATTTTTTTTACATACCTTCAGAACAACAGAATCAAGCCCAGTTTTTTTTGTGTGTGTGTGTGTAGGGCCTATAGATAGATAATGTATGAAAAGTCACAAAATCTTATTCCACTGAGATGAAGAGAACCTTTTTTTATTATTAAGTAAAAGTCGATTAGGGTCGTATAGACCCCATGACCCGATTGAGGGCTACATGTACATTTTCAACATTTATTAACAAAGTCTACATTAAATACAAAAAGAGATGCTCTATTGTTATGCACCTACATTGTAAAAAAATATTTTATCACTTATTTCATTGTCAAATCAACCTAGATAATTAATGTGGTTCATAATATTTTGAGTTGCTGTTGATTAAACCAATCTCCTTCATTGTATTACCTCAATACTTTATAAGTTTTACAATTTTTAAATTTCAATGAACTCAACATTTGAAGGCAACCAGGTAACTTACTTTTTTTTTTAAGTTAACAAACAAAAAATGGTAACAGTGAGAAACTAACCATGGTAACATCACTGTATATATTAGAAACAGATGTCCCCAATCTTAAATCATGCTGTATTGAATCAAAACTATGTTACCACAAAGAAAGGGCCTAAAGAATTCTTCCTGCAGTCCTCCAGTATCTGCAGTCGTTCCTTTTCTCCAGGCCAGTTTTGGGGATCTGCTGCTTCATACGGGTCAATAACCTGTAGAGAGGTTGGATCCATAGACAGTTATTAATCTACGATCAAATAATCGGAAAACGACTTTGTGTAGCAGCCTATTATCCCGAACTATTAGCCATAACAACCACAAGGTTTACACAGTAAATTGTCTATTGACATGTTTTTAAAGAGCAGCATAGAAATAGTGTTAACAAGAGAAGTTAAATACAATTCCAGCCAGTCTTTTGTCATTTGCATAATTAAAAATACATGATGTTTAGCTACTAGTGAGGCAGTAGGAGTGCTGGTAAATGCTCAATGTTCCAATGAAAGAAATACACATTATTTATTCATGTTTATGGATTGAAACACAATTGAGCTAGTGGTAAAAATCCTTTGTTACTGTCAACTGGAAGGGCAACACAACTGTTCTTTAGAATTGTTCCCAAACTTGTCAATTGACAGAAAACAGGAAAGAGAATGACGAATGTTTGCTCACTCTGAACTCAACTCCATGTGTGCCTCTGCAATATTCTCTCAGTCTGGGAAAAACTCTCTGCCTTAGTAACCTCCTCTCAACCACAGATTCTGCAACACAATTTGCACAATATATTAGTAATATTATTATAGTTATACTTTGTGTTACAACTTGATTTTATTCCTTTCAAGAACATTTGTAAAATAACCAATAACTACATTTGAAACATTTATTCATTCAAGTGCAGATTTATCTAATAATTTAAGATTTATTTTAGTAATACAAACTGCGATACATACCTTCAGGGTTGGAGCACAAATAAACTTGAACACAAGCCATCCAAGTGTCTTCAGAGTGAGAGTTTCTTATTCATTCCATGTGGCAGCATTAAAATTAACATGCTGAAGCATTTTGTTCTTCTAGAAATATGTGAAAAATCCACACTCATTAGCCTGTGGATGGAGGCGAGGAGGGTGACTGCATGTTTTGCCTGGGATCTCATTTCCCAGCAGGAAACATGTCTCTGTTATACATGAAACTGTAGGAGAAACGCCCACTCTTTAGAGAACTGACAGACAAGCAGCATGATTTGATAAACTAGTCTGATATCATCCAACAAAAACACACTCCAGATTTTAAACAACTTGTGAAAACATTCACACTCCCATAGCATAAAAAAAGCTTTAAAATTGTTTTAATGCATTAACTAACAATTAGAAATACACCATTTATTTACCTTTGTTAAATGTTAGCCAATAAAAAGTTTCACGTTTATGGTGCATTGACTAATGTTAACAGATACAACATTTGGCCTTGAGATTTCATTACACTGTAAAAAAAAAAAATCGCTGGTTTAACTTAAAAAAGTAAGTAACCTGGTTGCCTTAAAATTTTAAGTTGATTGAACTGGAAAAAGTGAGTTAATACAATGAAGGAGATTAATTTAATCATCAGAAACTCAAAATAATAAGTTATCTCAGCTAAATAAATTATTTAAGTTGATTTGACAAAAGAAAATATGTTGTGATAACAAATCTTGAAAATATATATTTTTTTACAGTGGAATTAACAATACTCCTACAGCATTTATTAATGTTTATTTCAACATTTACTAACACATTATTAAAATCAAAAGTTGTATTTGTTAACATTAGTTAAAGTACTGTGAATAACACGGACAAACAATGAACAACTGGATATTTATTAACTAACATTAACAAGATAAATTGATCAGTTAGTTAATTAACTAATGTTAACAAATGAGACTTAAACGAACTAAGATTAATAAATGCTGTAGAAGTATTGTTAATTGTTAATGTTAACTGTTAACAAATGAGAGCTTAAAGGAGTAGTTCACTTAAAAAAAACTTTTGCTGATAATTTACTCACCCCCATGTCATCCAAAATACCCAATGTCATTCTTTCTTCAGTCAAAAATGAATTAAGGTTTTTGATGAAAACATTCCAGGATTTTTCTCCATATTATAGACTTCACTGGGAACCACACAGTTCAAGGTCAAAAAGACACTTTCAGTACAAACTGCAAACTGTTTAAAGGGCTTTAAACGATTTCAGACGATGAATAAGGGTCTTATCATGCAAAACAATCGCTCATTTAAAAAAAAAACACACCAAAGTTTAAGTTTTATAAGCTAAAATGGTCGCCTTGCTCTGTTCATGACTCTCCTATTTGAACTCGTTCTTTAAAATGAACGAATCTTTTCCAGTCAACTCGTTTATTTCGTTCGTTGAATGAACCAAATGACACGAATATAGATTCGTTCATTTTGATAAACGAGTTCGAACAGGAGAGTCACGAACGCTCATCACAGAACAGAGCAAGGCAACCATTTGTGCTTACAAAACTTAAACTTTTTTTTTTTTTTTTAAATGAGCGATCGATTCGCTTGATAAGACCCTTATTCATCGTCTGGAATTGTTTAAAGCCCTTTGAACAGTTTGCACAGAAAGTGTCTTTTGGACCTTGAACCGTTTGGTTCCCATTGAAGTCCATTATATGGAGAAAAATCCTGGAATGTTTTCATCAAAAACTTTAATTTCTTTTCGACTGAAGAAAGAAAGACATGGACATCTTGGATGACATGGGGGTGAGTAAATTATCAGCAAAAGTTCTTTTATACTCCTTTAATATAAAGCGTTACCAAAAACTCATATTCATAGAGAATAGGGCGAGAGGTGATTATCCTTGTTCAAATTTTCTTCACCCACTTACAAATGTAATATATGCAGTGTTATTTTTTTATTTATTGTATGTTTGCTTTTTTTTGCAACACCTTTTACTACAATAAGGGACTGAATATTAGCCTATACATTTAGATAACATGAATAATCTGATTTGTGTGATTTCACTATTTTCTATGAAATAAACATGAAACAAACACAATTTATAAATCAAAGAAATAAAAAGATGTGTGACTAAAGTTAATGCATTAACACGGAGCCACATCCATAAAAAAACAAAAACAAAGCAGAAGCACTTTCCCCGATTTTTTATTTAACATTTGTACACAATAAATACAAATAATTTTACAGCTAATATGCAGAAAGAATATTTTTCACCTGTTCTCTGATATTGTCACTGCAGCAACAGTCAATTGTTGTTATTCCATCTGTTTTTTTGTTTGTTTAGCAGCTCGGAATCACCTTCAAATTTTAATAAATGCAAATAAAATCACTTTAGAAATAAAAACAACTAGAATATTCAGCTAATGCTATTGAAGAAGCTCCAAAGAGTTGAATCTGGCCAAGAGAACTGGGAGCGCAATTTAAAAAAATGGGAATTAAAATATCAAAAATTTTGCGTTCATTTCATAGGTGAGAACGGTTTTTGACACAATGGGCTTTAACCTCTAACCGTAAACTTCAAAACAAGTTTGATAACATTCAAAAGATCTCAACGAGATCAACAAGAAAATAGGTTGTGACAGAGGAAAATAGAAACAAAGGGAAGATACTCAAACATCTTCCTCTCTGATAAAAAAAGGCTACTAAACAAACGTTTTCTCGTTTCCTCCCACGTCTCACTCTCACACACGTTCTTTTCGTTACGACCCTGTTCTTGCTTAACAGAACTATGGTACCATTTCACAAAATGGATCTTTTTTTTAAAATTTCTTTCCACGGTTTATATTATGGAATCAACATAATAACTCTGTTCTCTTTCAAACATTATGGGAAATCTACAATCAGTCACTCTCACGAGATCAATAACACGACGCTGGGCAGCTTTATCGTCGAAAAGAGGCAGCTGGGACGCAAAGACATCAAAAAAAAAAGATGATAAAATGAAGGGGTCAAAGCACTGAAATTCCAGAAAAAGTGCTGGGACACATCAAGATATGCATGAAGATACTGTGAAATAATAAATGATGACGATTAATCTACATAACAGGCATTCCTCATTTGAGATCAAATGTTTCTTCGACTGCAAATTAAATAAAAAATAAACATAGCTGCCCCTTGTACGGAGGAAATGCACTTAGGACACGGTAATAGGTTTGCTTTCATCGGCAGTAATTAAAACAAAACATCTCCATGATTATCCATCTTTCCGTCCACCTTTTCTGTGCTTGTTGGAGGGAATCTATCCCGTCACATCCGAAGAAAATTCATCACAATCTCAAATACTGCCATGACACTCGATAAAAGAAAAAACAAAACACACATCCCGTCCGGAACTCTGCAGTGCCGACGGCATGAGAATAAGAAATGCGTTAGGCTGGAAAAAGCACTTTAACTGATACTTGTATATTGATCTGTATATTTCCATGATTACGTTCCGACTGAAGAGACGGCAATGCGGAGGCCAACGTTGTAGAAACACGCTCAGAGACACCACGACATCTTTAGATCGGTCTTGCGCATATTTTTGAGGACTAAATATTAGTAATACATACAAACACTGGTCTTCATAATGAAAGGTTGAGAAAAAAATGATATAGCTATGTAGTTAGTATTTTTTCAGATCAACACAAGACAGAAGAGCAAGCTAATCCGATGGGGGGGAAAAGAGCAAAGTAACCAGCCTTCCTCTCTTTTTAACCCTCGTCCTCCTCATTCTACTCTTCGGCGTTTTTTTCTTCCTCGTAGCCTTTTATGTACAGTTCCCTTTCTCCTTGAAGTCCATATATTTAAGGTGAATATAACATTCCTATGATGACAGTAATGTACTGTGCTATTACATATGAAATGCCTAAATAGTAGGACTGTTCGTGGCCGACCCCTCCTGTATCCTCCAATAATTCCTTGTATTGCATGTTCGGCTCTTCAAAAGCCCGCTGAAGAGATGGATGTGCAAGTGAAGCCTCTTTTAGCACCTGCTAAACCCCTGTATTTGATTCCTTTCGGTGTTTTTAGACGCAAACCTAATCATTTACTGGCATTGAGTGGATTAACCAAGTTTTAAACAAGTTCCCATTGCACAATAAAGTAATTACGAATACAAGGAGTGGAGTTTGGCATGAAAGCGGTTTAAGGCACCAAACAGTCCGTGACGCCAAAAGAGGTGTTTGTTTTTTCTGAAAAAAAGAGTGGCGATGTCTTTGAGACGCTGTTCTCCGCCCACTCGGGGTTTAAGGATGCTCATAGGGCAGGTTAGCGCACACCCCTCCCCTTCCATAAGGAGTGGGAGTGGTCAGAGGTCAGATGGGGTTTGTTTTCAGTCCACTAGGGCGGCGCTCTACACCAGTGTGATCTCCACTTCTTCGGTTTTCTCCACCTGTCTGCGAGCGTGCTGCTTTGGAGGAGGTGGTGCCGCCCGAACCTAAAGAAACACAAGATTGATACAGAACAGCTAGCTCATAAAATGTGTAGGTCATAAAAAATTGGGGGAAAAAAATTATATACATACATATATATATATATATATATATATATATATATATATATATAGTGTATATATATGCTATAATATGAATAAATGATTGTCATTTACTATAACGGGTTCACCGAAATGTTAAAAAATATGGATTTGATTTAGACTGTAACACTGATTGGCTATAATTACTCATTTCATCCTTAGATACTGAGAAAAGAGTTATTTAATAGAGACATCAGTATCATTATTGGAATAGGTGATTCTGGCCTTCATTCATGCTACTTAATAAAAAAATGTCATTAACCCCTTAACTGTCACTATTAAATCCTAATCAAATTATGACAAATTATATATTGTTGGAAAGGTCTAAGACTTCTAAATAGATATTCTAACCCTGTTTTTTGTTACAAATTATGTAGGAAGAGTAATTGATGAATTTATGACAAGAGTGCACCTCAAAAAATCTGCATCATAACAGGAGGTCTAACCTTTGTCACAAAAAGTCGATGCACCCACTTTTAATTATTAAAACTTCTGTTTTTATGCTAAAAGTTCATAATAAAACATATAATCTAGTATTTTTCAATAATAAAAAAAAAATTATAGTATAAAATGATCCTATAAAAATTATAATATATATATATTATAATATAATTATAATATATTATAATATAATTATAGTATATATATATGAAGAGTTCAGATGCAAAAGCCTCTAAAAGCCATTTGAAATTTTCTTCTTTAATGATGATTTTTATCAATCTTGTATATTTAAGTTCAGTAATTTCACTTAAATAACAATGAATAGGTAATTACCATTGCCATTTAAGTGAAATCACTGAACTTAATTATACAAACTTGATAAAAATGATCATTCTAGAAGAAAATTTCAAATGGCACTTAGAGGCTTTTGCATCTGAACTCTTCATATATATATATATATATATATATGAAGAGTTCAGATGCAAAAGCCTCTAAATGCCATTTGAAATTTTCTTCTAGAATGATCATTTTTATCAAGTTTGTATATTTAAGTTCAGTGATTTCACTTAAATGGCAATGATAATTACCTATTAATTGTTATTTAAGTGAAATTACTGAACTTAAATATACAAGATTGATAAAAATCATCATTAAAGAAGAAAATTTAATCAACAATAATCAACAATAATCTGCTGAGTATTTTCTTTAAAACAAGACCAAACTTGGATATCTATTCCAAAGCATTCTTGAATTACAACCATTTAAGAGTGAATAGTGCATTTTAACCCCCATTCTCAAAAAGGGGGGTGATGTTTCTACATTAATATGGATATTTAATGTGAAAATATATATTCCTTTAATTTTATTGATGATAAATATAATTTGTTATGTTTGGGGGACAAAATATGGTCTAACAATGTTATTGTCAGGTTTAACGAGATTCACACACAATAATCTTTAAAACTATACAATTTTAAAAAAAAATACATTACATTTATAAAATTATATATTTCTCTGGATTGTATCTGAAAACAAAGTGAGCAATCACTTAGCGATCTAGTTTTTTGAAACTATATTTTTCTAAATGTAAGAAACTGCACAATCTTACACATAACGGTTCTAAAATGTAATATGGATGTTCATAAAACAGCCAAAAACAGATTGGTTCACATACAGGTCTGAGTTTTCCAGGTCCGGATCCATCTGGAGTGAGTCTCAACGGCTGAGAGAAGCCTGGGCTCTCTGGACTTAAGCTGGAATTGTGATCTAAACCAAATGTAAAACATTCTCAAATGAAAAATCTTGACAGAGATGAATATAAAGAGGTTTCCTGACGACAGTAGCTGGGACGACTAGTGTCTTACTATGAACAGGGGCTTTCTGCAGGATGGGCAGTTTGTGTTCCCCGTTGACAGACGGTGAGCGGGGCAGTGAGGGAGCACTGCTGGTCTCCGGGCTCGTGTACGGACTGCAGGGCGGCTGGTCGTACAGCGGCAGAGGAGGAAGTGATGAATGAAGCCTTTGGCACGGGGACACCTGGGGAGGACAACACATGTTACAATGCTAAACTAACGTATAAAAATCTTTTGTGTCAGATTTTGTTGATATAGACTACCATTCAAAAGTTTGAGTACGATTATTTTTTTAAATTAATACTTTTATTCACCAAGGATGCATTAAATCGATCAAAAGTGACAGTAAAGTCATTTATTATGTCACAAAAGATTTCTATTTCAAATAAATAGGGTTGTTCTGAACTTTCTACGCATCAAAAAATACTGAAAAAAATGTATCACAGTTTATTTCCAAAAAAAATAAATAGAAGCAGCACAACTTTTTTTTTTTTAAATCGATAATAATAAGAAGTGTTTCTTGAGAAGCAAATAAGCAGGTTAGAATGATTTCTGAAGGCTCATGTATGAAGTAATGATGCTGAAAATACAGCTTTGCATCACAGGAATAAATTACATTTTACAATAGAAAACAGTTATTTTAAACTGTAATAATATTTCACAATATTGGTATTTTTACTGTATTTTTGATCAAATAAATGCAGCCTTGGTGAGCAGAAGAGACTTATTTTAAAAACGTTAAATAAATATTACAGAGCCAGTCTTTTGAATGGACTAGTAGTTTACTGTTTTATTAAATTATATAAAACTCATAAAGAGCACACATTTTTGATTATCTTAGACATACCAACTAGCAAAATAGTTTAACATCCTTATACACATCCGACAGCAAAATTCTGCAATTGACTATTCAGAATCAAGTATTTCAGAGAATCGTGTAATGAATTCTATATTATCCACATTAAAGTATAGTTTTGTTATGACTGTATTCACACGATTAGGATAATAAGAAAGGCTTTGATCTGATTTTTGGCATTGATTACAGGAAGGAAGTGTCCACGCCTGTAATCAAGGGCAGGACTCAGACTTCAAACCCACTGAGAAACACACGATAAGTCTCATGGTCATTTACTGGTCAGAGTGAGTTTCGGATATCTTACCTGTGTGTCTGTTCCCCAGTGAGTGTCTCCGTTTTCTGAGGCTGTGAGGTCCTCCACCAGCACGGACGGAAAGACGCCCACTCGACCGTTAAACTCTCCCTCCCAGAAGCCGTCGTCCTCCTGGTTGTCCTTGTTGAGGATGCGGATGATGGCTCCCTCTGGGAATGACAACTCGTCATCCGTCTGACCCTCGTAGTCGTACATGGCCTTCACAAAACTCACTGAGAGAGAAAAAGAAGAAAAGAAAGGGGTTATTAATAGGTGAGAAGATAGCAAGCTCTTTTGAGTTATTGTAAATAGGTTGGGTACATCTTAAAGGCACAAGCTCACTAGTTAGGGACTGTATCTATTAAAAAAAACGTGGTAAGATTTGTAATGTTTTTGTCTCTTCTGCTCACTAAGGCTACATTTATTTGATAAAAAATACAGGAAAAACTGTAATACTGTGAAATATTATTACAATATAAAATAACTCTCACTGAAGACTCTTCAGTGTCACATGATCATTCAGAAATGATTCTAATATGCTGATTTGCTGCTCAAGAAACGTTTTATTATCGATGTTGAAACAGTCGCTGCTTTATATTTTTGTGGAAACAGTGATACATTATTTCATGATGACTTTTGTAATATTTATTAAATGTCTTTACTGTCACATCTGATGACAGCATCCTTGATGAATAAAAGAAAGAATTTATTTCTTACTGACCACAAACATTTGAACCATAGTGTATGTTGACTATTTTTAAACTTTTCAGTCTTGAAAATGTTAAAATCCCATGATATTTCCAAGTTCTTGATGATTGTGAGACCACTTCCAAAAACACAGCAAAACATTGCGCTTTTGGCACATTTTTGATATTAAAGGGATAGTTCACCCAAAAATGAAAATTCTGTCAGTATTTACTCACCCTCATGTTGTTCCAAACCTCTATGTGTTTATTTGTTCTGCTGAACGCAAAGGAAGATATTTGGAAGAATGTTTTAATCAAACAGATCTCATTCCCCATTGACTTCCATTGTAGGAAAAATACATACTTTAGTCAATGGGGAATGAGATCTGTTTGATTAAAACATTCTTCCAAATATCTTCCTTTGCGTTCAGCAGAACAAATAAACACATAGAGGTTTGGAACAACATGAGGGTGAGTAAACGATGATCAAATTTTCATTTTTAAATGAACTAACCCTTTAATGACGGCCAGAATGAATATTCAGATGGATTGTGACTCACATCATCAGCACTCATCTGTCTCAGTGTGTGCGTTTGACTCACTGCTGCTGTCTCCGTTGAAGCTGCCTGATGCCAGCTCAGGCTCGGTGGAGTTGCTGGAGGAGTGTGAACGTGCGTCCAGAGCAGCGAGGGACTGGAGCATGCTTAGCACGCTGTTGGACGTGGGGAACTGAAGGTACTTCTCTGGAACATAGCCCACATGGCCGGACTTATTTCGCGCCTGGAACCAACATTTACATCATTAAGCATTAAGTCATTTATGACTGGGGCCAAACAGAATCTGCAGACTTGAACGCAAATGTTGGGGTGGAAAATATGGAACGGTTAAAAATTGGATGAAAATTCAACCTATATTTACATTTAAATGCATAGAATAGATAGCCTGATTTTGTCATACTCATATTCTTGTCAGTTTGATTATGAGGCCTTAACCAAACCAGGAAAAAAACCAACAACTCTGCACTCAATTGGATAGTTGGTAGACCTACAACCAATCAGAGCAAATCAGTAAGTCAATTACTTTGCATAGCGCAATTTTCAACTATATAACTTACTTATTTTAGAAGTAAAATAACGAGTGTTGCTTCTTTTACTTGGTCCTTCATGAGTGCGACGAAAGGAGAAACCACAACGACCACAGGCTTTTCATTACGTCCCATCTTCTTAGCGACCTTCAGAGCCAGCAGATAAGTTACACTTTTGCAGAATCATGTAGGAAGGACAGCAAAAATATCTTTCCGATCAACAAAATGCCTTGATTGCAACAGACGCGAACGCGGAATCTATACATCTCAATTCTCCAGCTGCAGTCATCTCTGAGGGAAACCAGTTAAGCGCTCTTTGATAACTAACGTGATGATTACATCCTTGCAGATCATCTGTCCATCATCGTTTAAAGCCCGCCTTGGCAATTTGATTGGCCCGATCATTTGTTGACTGATCATAATTTCTCCTCAATGTATCGAGTCCAGACCGAACTTCCCGACCAAAAAATGTTGTGGGGGGAGTTCGGGCTGGCATCCAGGCTATAGAATAGATCTTATTGTGAACAATTCATCCATGCAGTTTTCTTCTTTTTTTACCTTCAAAATGTCATAACTGGATCTCCCAGTGAAGATGTCCGACTTTTTGCTGGTGACATTTATATATGCATTCATTTTTGAACCAACAACCTTGTCCAAGCTCTTGTTCTATCCAGACTGGGCTATTTAATGCTTTCTTGGCAGGCCTTCTAGCATGTGCTGTCAAACCTCTGCAACCGATCCAGAATGCAGCAGCAACAGTGGCCTTTAATAAGCCGAAGAGAGCACACTTCACTCCTCTCTTCATCAATTTGCACTGGCTGCCAATAGCAGTTTGCATCAAATTCAATACATGGATGTTTGCCTAAAGAACAACCACTGGCTCTGCACCCCATACCTAAACTCAATCACTACGTCAGAATTATGTGCCCTACAGTAGCTAGCTTGTGCTTTGCAAGTGAACCGTGCATTGTGGTGCCATTCCAAAGAGGCACACAATCACTGTCTCTGACCTTTTCAAAAAAAAAAACGACTGAAGACGCATCTTTTTCATCAACACTTACACTTACTATTCTCTTTCTATTCTATCTATCCATTTATCTATTTACCGTACTGTGCTAGACTAACTGGGACTTGTCACATGACTTGCATACTGTTGCCCTACTGTTAGTTTGACTGCTTCTATTGTTTTCCTCATTTTGAAGTCACTTTGGATAAAAGTGTCTGCTAAATGATTAAAAGTAAAAAGTAAATGCAACCTACATAATTTTTTTTTTCGATAATCTGTTACACTCTGATATATGCCACAATATGAAAAAAGATGTAGCTAAAAGAATACAATTATTTATAAAAAAATATACTAAACCAAAAAATGCAATAATCAATCTGGAATCATCACCCACTCATCACCAGCTCAGCAGAAATATTTCCACAGAATTCAAAAGATCCGTCATTTAAAAAGCTGATGTAGAACTTTCAGAACAACAGTTGTTGGAATTCTGTGGAAATCTTGAGCTCTAAAACAAACATTATTTTCTTCTGTACATTTTTTAGAATTGTGGTCTGACTGATTTGGGATAAAAATAAACTTCAGCAGGTGGTGTTAAACTGCTAAAATAACCAATGGTGTGATTGGTTCACCTTCACCCAGTCCTCCATGTCCCCGTCTTCTATAACCTCCAACATCTCATGCTCATCGATCGTTAGTTCATCGGGTTGAGAGGCCTGGGAGAAAGAGAGAAGTGAAAAGACTATTGAGCAATACAAGGCCTACTGTGTGGGTTAATATTTTTCCAGAAACCAGCAGACAATTTAGCAGTTTCCCAACCATTACAAATGAGAGAATGGATCCTGAAAGACAATTAAGTGCAGAATAAATGTCCAACGTTAGCATTTTCAGCAGATCAGTAAGGATGTCATGTTATGTGAATCCTAAATAGCATAATTAATATTCATGAGCCAAGCTGCTGAGCAAGTAAACTCCTGAGGAGAAAAGATGTTAACTAATTAAGCAAATAACTATAACTAGTTAGCTAATGTTTCTAAAAAAATTTGAAAATGGCCTAGCTTTTAGTGGTTAGTATAATAAACACAATAGGGACAGACTTATTTCAACAGAGTCATGTGTGTTTAAATTAATTAATTTTTTCAGTAATTTAAATGTAATTAATGGCAGTGACTAACATTTCTTCAAAGTTTACATTTTCAGATGATGTGTAAACTAGGTATTTTAAACAGTCATATCTGTGACTTTGATGGGGTTTATTACATGTTATTTTAGTACTATTAATATTATTATATCAATATTTTGCATTTGTTAACTTTAATTTGTATATATTTAGCTTTCATTTTATTTTAAGTTTTAGTAATTTTGTTATGTGCTTCTGTCACTGATATTATTATTATTATTTGAAATGGTTCTATTTAGCTTTTATTTAAGATTTAGTCATTTTAGTAGGCCTACTTTAGCACATTTTGCAGAGGAAACATTTTCATTTAAGTTTTTTAAGTTTAGTTTTTTCATTTAATATTTACATTTAATTTTATTTCCATGAAAAAAGTTTGTTTTAGTTACAAATAACACACACATTTCAGACAGTTCCTAAGCCCCAGTTAAATGTCTTTTTAAATAAATAAAGGTATTTTACATTCTATAGCCTATTTATTTTAATAAAATGCAAAAAGTGAAACAAGATAGTTTAAAAAAAAGAAGAGCTTTTATAGACAGTTTTATAGAATTAGAAATTAATTAATTTTTCCAAGCAAGTTTTTAGTTTGTAATTTGATGTAAAACGCATAGCAAAAAAAGTATCCATTTAAAACCAATAGCCGCGTTTCCACTGCCGGGCCAGGGCCGGGCCGTGCTAGTGCGTGCCAGGGCCAGTCGCGTTTCCACTGTCACTTCCGGGGCTTGATCGGGGCTTCCTCAGGGCCAACGGCCAGGATTTCTGGCCCGTCGAATACCTTGGGCCAGAGGGGGCCAGCTCGGGCTAGAGGCGTGCTCAAGGTAAAAGGCGGAGTTTATCGGTGTTATGGAACGTTATGATCTGAAGCAAGATGCACATAGGGGTGTCCATGTTTAACCGATTAACCGTTTAAAATTGCATAACATTTTAATTTGAACTGTAGGCCTATGCCAAATGCTGCGCAACAATATATAGGCCTAGGCTATATATAGCTACATATCGACGAATTTTCAGATATTTGTTTGATTTTTTTGCCCCTTAAACATTTAAAATATTTGACAAATTAATATGAAAAAATATATATATTTTACTGGTTTTCTGAGGCCAAATTAGAACCTGGAAATGATATTTTCCCCGCAGTGCTGAATGAGAAGAGCCGTAACCACAGCCTACAGAAAGGGGATTTATGGGTGATTTATAGGCTATAATAAATGTGTCTGATAATAAAATAATATAAAATAACGAGGCATTAATTGTTTTGTTTTCTAAATGATTTTCGGCTAAAAACATATCTCCATCTCCGGATGCACATTTAGAGAGAAATTAAGCTACATAAACATAGACGATATTGGCTTTCGATTCGAATTTGTTCGTTTTTAATTGGACATTTAAAGCTTTAATCTACAAAGGACATAACCCCTGTAGACTAAGCTTTAAATGTCCAATTTAAAACGAACAAATTCGAATGCGGTGGCTGTTTCAGGTCTCGCGCTTCAGTTCACGGAGATCATGAAGCGCGCCTTGATTAATTGTTAAAGCACAACGTTTTCTTGTTATAAATAAATGTATTTGCGAATAATGTATTATTATTATTATCTGTATGACCAGAAATTAAAGAGTATTTTAAGTTGTTTCCACTGAAAGAAATGCAATGAAACTGTTCACATGGGCGTCTCGCAGCCATCAGTGCGTGCTCCACACACACTGGATATGCGCTGATATTTGTCAAAAATATTGTGTTTATTTGTGCTCTGTTCCTTTTTTGGATAAAGGCGTCTTCTACATATGCAGCCTAATAAAATGTTACAATAATGATGATGATGGTTATTATTATTATTATTATTTGCAGACACGGAGTTTTTGTGAAATGGACGTTTTGCTTATTTTCAATTGGCAATTTCAGTTTGAAGGGTGATGGAAATGGGGCTTTAACTGCTCCGTACTTGCTGCGTTTTATTTCTATAAATTAATTTCGTTTCAAATGGGGTCCAATCAGTTATTAAAGGTGTTAAAAATTTACTCTGTATCTCGAGGTTGCGGCGCGCACACTATGCACCGAGTATTAACCGATGGGCCTCGGTTAACGATTAATGAATAACTTGAAAACGTGCCCGCAGCCCTACTTGTTATATCGCGCAAAAAATCGCTGCTTGAAATGGAGAATCGCCTGTACTGGTCTCGGGACACTATTGCAGCCACTACGGCAGGTGAGTTAATATAACGTTATGCTATCTTCCTAATTTAAAAAATAAATTAATTCATAATACCCGCTGAAATGGGTTGGGTTTTATGACGTTTGATCCTGAAAGGCGTGTTAGGGGTGGGGTCTGGGGCAGCGCTGTGGGGCTACTGGCCCGGCAGTGGAAACGCAAGCCCGGTGCTTGAGGCCCGAGGCCACTAGCTCGGCCCGGCTCGCTGTTAGCTCTGGCCCAGCCCTAGCCCGGCAGTGGAAACGCGGCTAATGTATTAAATTTTATTTCAAATAAAATGATTTTACATTATAAATACTGATTATACATAAATATTTATGATTAAGAAGTTTCAATTCATCTAAAATTTTTATTTTATCTTTATTTCAGTTAACAAAATCACTGGGTCGCCACAGTTTTCATGACATTGGTGAGCCCCAGTTAAATGTGTGATTTTACCTTGTACGAGTAGAGCACCTTGCAGGTGAGCGGGTAGTTCCTCAGGGTTCCTGAAGGACTTGAGCTGCTGTCGTCGTACGTCTCCATGTTCTCTTCTAATTCTTCTCCTTCCTCTCTGTCCAAATCCACTGTGGTCTACAGAAACATGACAATGCGTGTCACTACTCTGACAAACACCATGGCTAGCTTGTTGATTCAGTATCATTCAATAAAGTTTGCCTGAGGCTTTCTTTGTGGGTTAACAAACAACTGCTCAAAAGACCAGCGTTCCAGAGGTGTGTTAGTCACCTAGTTACCGCCCACCAATCTCATTGGCCTGGTGGGGATCAGGAGAACATTTTCCCCCAAGAGACAAAATGTAGCAACAGAGACACAGGCATTGGACACTCATACCTCCTCAGTTGTTCACTGTATCTCACATTACTCGTTTTTTTACTGGTTACAATAGATTCAGGTTGAAAACTGATCCTTCAGTGAAGGTCAAGACAACTTTCAGTGGGAGTCTGAATCACGAGGCCAGACGAGGTCATTGTAATCTATAACCTGTGATGTGGTGGGCGGTGACTGATATTTAGGCTACACCCAAGGCTGACATAAACAGCCTGTGATGAGGTAATACAGATTTAGACTGAAGCGCTCGAGTGTGAGAAAACACTGAGGTCACTGTTATCTTAACCTTATATAGCCTACTGTCTCATATTTTGATAGGCCTCTAAATAATCAACATGACCAAAACCTTCCATAAAAGCCTATTATACACAATCTACTACGTGCCTCGTCTGTTTGATAGTTTATAATTTTAGTGTAAATGTCCACCTAAAGGTTGCTGTGAAGTCTGATGAAACTGATTTTTATAATGTAAGAATAACTTTTATATTGTTAGTAATATTTCAAAATGAACACAGTTCGATTTCACTTTCATTTTCCTCACCGGCTCCCCGTAGAACGACTGGGTCTTGTCACGTGTATTTCTGCAGTGACTGGTAGATCACAATCTGGTTATGATATTGTTTATACCTTTACAACTACCTTAATGTGCCACGCTACACTAGTGCTTTACTGTACTACTACTCTATAAGCTATGTTCACACGTTAGTCTCGCAGTATTCACGCTTTACTATGGCGTAGTATGCTCAAATTTAACTTGCAGCACTTCACTGACGCTCTTAGTGAGCAAAACAATGGTGCCCCTAAGGGACATGGTGGTGGAAAAAATATGAGATGGGAGGAAAAGTAACAAGTTATTTGCGAGAGAACACAAAGTTTCTCAAAACATTTTTTTTTTGAGGGAACGTAAAGGTTTAGCAAGCAAACGCAAAGTTTCTCACAAACTACCTTGTAACCAATCAAGTAAATGTGCGGACGGGCTTTAGCATATCATTAGAAGCAGGAGGGTCTCAAGGGTCTTATGCTAGTACTTTTTTTTCTGTTGATATGAAAAATCAGGTACATTTAGCACTATAGCAGGATCAGGTATTCTGAGCTGGTGAGGGGAGGCGGAGCTAATTAGCATATTCATGCATCCGTGAATACTAAATGAAGCAAGGGATTAGAGTTACATTCAAGCTATTTTAAGGTAAAAAGAAAAATTTTCACAGGAAAAAAAAACATTTAAATGTGTCATTTTGGAGATTAAAGATGGATTTTAAGGGATGATTGACTACAGGGGGACTTTAACAGATGTTTTAATCAAGATTATTTTTTATGGATAATAGGAGCTATTAAAGGAAGTGCCTTTGTTTATGGTTATGGATAAGTTGTGCTTTCCGAATAGTGTCCTTATTTAACATATCTGACATGTGTGTGTGTGTTTGTACAGTATATGTATATGTCTCTACAACCATTTTCTCATCCATACTTCTAAAATTAAGTACCAATAATTGCAAAAACCATCTCGGAGGAAGATCTTATACTGAAATGAGCACTAGTGTGTGTGAATATTTAAAGTTGGGGATGTGAATATCTGTAAAGTGTGCACCGAAACAGTATGTGTTCAAATGTGCTTTGGTTTAGACAGTGTAATTGGCATAAACGACACTATTCTAACAAGTGCTCATAACTCACTGTCATATCTCTAGTGTCTCAAAGCGATTTGTTCTCTCTCTTGCAATGATAAACACGTGTGTAAAGGGTCTGTGTGTCTGTATCTGTTGAGTTCAAGGGAATGTGAGGTTTTGCTGCAGTCATCAACATTATTTCTCTCTGACTGATGGAGATGCTGTGGCGTATGGGCTAAACCGTTTATTTAGCAGGGTCTGAATAATGACGCTGACAGAATCAGGAAGGGTCGGGTCAGGGAGGTTGAACTAACTACTGGGCACCAGGGGTGTCATTCATAATAGGAATGTCGTAACGCCACAAATTCCTTAAAGGGATACTCCACTTTTTTTGGAAATAGGCTCGTTTTACAACTCCCCCAGAGTTAAACAGTCGAGTTTTACCGTTTTCGAATCTATTCAGCCGATTTTCTGATTTTTAGAAGAATATCAGTTTCCAGACAGTTTCTGGTCTCATTGACTTCCATAGTATTTTTTTTTCCTACTATGGAAGTCTACTATGGAAGTCTGGTTACTGATATTTTTCTAAATATCAGAAAATCAGCTGAATGGATTTGAAAATGGTAAAAACCCAACTGTTTAACTCTGGGGGAGTTGTAAAATGAGCCTATTTCCAAAAAAAGTGGATTATCCCTTTAACTTCCAATTGGAACTGATTACACAGGTGAGAAAATCTGAACGTCAAACCACTTCATAGGGACTTTGATTTGAGATAAAATGGGGTTCTCACCGAGATAGATAGATCATGGGTAGTGAGGGTTGGTAGTGTCGCCCAGCGCTCATTCTCCAGCTCTTCCATCACCTGGTTCATGGCGCTCTTCAACCACGTATCCACTGAAACGCCCACCTGCCGCAGAAGGTCCAAACGCGCCTCTGCTTTCAGCTTTATCGTCTGAAAAAGACAAACAGTGTAAAAGATATAGAAATTGTTCTGTTTATACATCTGCTTAAGTACACTGTAATATTCAAACAGCAACTTGTTAGTCGTCAAGTGTGGTTTAGTTCAGTCCAGGATGAATTGAAGATGATCTGAAATTAAATGTAACATTAAATATAAAGATGAAAAACTCACAACTGTTTTTTTTATTAGAAACGCTGCTAAGATGAAGTACTAAAATGACGAAAAACGAACACAAAAACAGCTAAATAAGGAATATAAAAAAAATAATACAAATGACAAAAGCACATAAAATTACTAAATCTTTTTTTCTAATCATAATGTTAAAAAGCTAATTTAATAATTAAATAGATAGTTTGTCCTGTTTATACAATCTCTTACATACTGTAGTATTCAAGCAGCTACTATGAATTAATTGTTTACTATTAAAAAACATTTTACAAATGAAAAAATAAAATAAAAAATGAAACAATTTTATATATATATATATATATATATAAATACTTTTTAAATTATTATTAAAATGAGAAATGTTGCTTTAGCAGCTAACAGAAATAAAATAAGTTAAAATACTAAAATTACAAAAAATTTTAAATACAATTACTTAATATAATATTTAAAAAAACAATAAAAATGACAAATAACAAACTACTAAAACTAAAATGAAAACTGAAAATATAAAAATAAAAGTAAATTCAAAATATGAATTACAATAGTATATAATAACAGTATAAAAACAATACTAAAATAACACTGGCAGTCAAGGTTTACCAAACTCCCTCTCACAATGCAATTCTGGGTCCTGGAAATGTGAAGGGTGTCAGTTTGATCATTAAACAACAGTAGTGAGAAAGTAGCCTTGGAAAACATACAAATCTGCATTTAAAAAACAACAACAGTGTCGAGAAAAACAGAGACATTAAAAACTGCTGGGAGTGTGAGCGTCCCATGACTGACGCTCGATATCCAAACACAGGCCGTTGAGTTCTCCTCATTAGACAGGTGAGGCGTCTGATCTCAGAGGAGCGTACAGCTGCCCTTGCACTTCAGCTTTTCTCATTATTAGGCAAAGATGCAAATTTACTTTCTGAAGACTCATCACTTTCAATTTCCAGACGACAAACAGCATTTGGAAGCTGCTTCGGAGCATAAATATTATGTACGACTTTCATTTCGATGTAATTCTGAGGGGACAAACATTTTCAAAGGAAACAATTAAAGTGCAATTATACTTTTAATATTTGTTGTCGAGCAAACACAGACTCCTCTGGCACATTGCCAAATAAAAGCATACTACTTCCAAACTCAACTTTACTTCAACTGTTTCATACCTTATTCTTCTTGTTGTGTTGTTGGTGCTTTTCCATTAGTTCTTAATGGGGTTATTAAATATTTAACGGTCTGAAAGAACTAATGACAATTTGGCTTTCTCAGTTGCTCCGAGTTGAAACAAAGATGGTGTTTTATCTATTACATACATTCTCAGCGAACGAGTACAATCTCACTGTCATGAGTTAGTCTCACGCAAAAATGTAAAAAATCGCAAAAATTGTTCTTCACCCATTTACTAAAGTGGGATTTGCACTTATGCATATTCAAATTTGGTGGGATTGTATCAGTTACAAGACATGCAACTACCAATTTGTTTGGTGTCAATCATGACAAACCTCATGTGATGCATCATAAAACGGCAAGTTTGAATGCTTGTGCGCATTAGACTTGAGAGCAATGTTGAAAAGTTCATTTATTGACTTTTTGTTTGACATCTCTTGGTCATTGTATGCTGACAGTTCATGGAAAACACATTTCTTTGTCAAGAAATAGTCGTCATTTGGGTTTAGAGCCACACGAGGGGGATTAAACCATGACACGATTATCATTTTTTATGTGAACTATTGCTTTAACATATAAGAGAGGTCACAGGCCGGGCCAGCAGAGGGCGCCACGGCTGTTGGAAGTCATGTGTAAGGACACGGCAGGACGTCTTAGAGGAGAAGACATATTGATCAGACAAAGAGACTGACAGCCTGTCTCTGAACAGATCAATAGAGAGAGAGAAAATGCATCTCTGTCTGGAAAGGGAAGTGCATTCATTACAGAAGGAGAGCGGGAGACATTAGGGACATTATTCCTAAGTACTTCTGCCTTGTTTTTTCTCTGATCTGCCCTTTGCTAAATACAAATGAAATGCTACTCAAATAAATGCACTACACAAAATTATCACGTTTACAGAACAAGTGAACAGAGACAGATGCCGTCAAGCCCCAAAAATATTAAACTATATAACTCATGCACTGCTCTTCTGAGGTGATATGATAGCTTTGTGCGAGGATATGTACAATCTCTTACTGTAGTGTTAAACAGTGTTGTGCAAGTTACTTCCAAACTGTAATACATTAGGTATTACTTGTTACTGTTATTTAAAAGTAATTCATTACCTTACAATATTACTGTCCCAGAATTGTAATGCGTTACATTACTCATGTATTACTTTTGAGTTACTTTCACCAAAATAACTAAGTAGAACTTAACTTTTGGGCTGTAACGATATGCAATATGAAACCGAAATCGCGATTCGCCACACGACTCAGATCCACGAACCTATATAATCGCGACACACCTCTTCCAACTCCAGCGTTATTCTCCTTACCGTCCAGATCCAATGCTGCCTTATCTTTAAATTAGGCTATTAGTATTATTTGAACTTAACATTATAAAATACATAGACCTACACCACAAAACTAGTTGAGGATAAATTATTTAAAATTGGGGAAGTCCAGCATTATGGACATGACATTTGCAGTCAAAACTTGAAATAAAAATTCTCAGAAAATACATGTATTGAAACATATATAGGCTACTTCCTTAAAGGACTCCAGACATTAGACAAATATCAGTCTATGTTTTATTTTTAATATTAGGGAAAAGACACACATTCATGCGTGACAAAAAAATAGGAGGCAAAATAAATATATTTTTTGTAATTCTGTTAATTACACTGCGCAAATCAGATGAGGAAGGGTTGGCTCTGCAGTCTCCATTGAACTTAAAATATTCATTTTATTTTAGTTTTCGTGTTCGCATTTATGAGGAAAAAACGATGTTACAGACGCGACCGCTCTGAACTGGCACTAAAAGACTGCTTTAAAACTTTCACACAGTCTGTTGCCTTTAAGAAGTAAAAGCAGACAATACACTGTAATACAACTGTAATACAAGCCTCACTGAACATGTAACGAGTAAAATATTACTGAAAATTGATTAGTAATGCCTTACATTACTGCGTTACAGCAAAAAGTAATATGTTACTGTAATGTATTACTTTTGTAATGCGTTACTCCCAACACTGGTGTTAAAGTAGTGTGAACATCCTGCTAACCTTCTCCTTTGGGGTTACTTGGAAGAAAAAACGCTGTACGTGTTTCAGAATGTCACAAAAGTGAGTAATTGGTGACAGACATGCGACACACATCACCTCTGCTTTGCGGATGTTCTCCTTGGCCTCCTCTATTCGGAATTCCAGCTCGATCCGGCTTTGTTCCGTGGGCGGAGTCCCGAGTGTCTCACATTCCTCTAGAGCCTGCCATAAAACAAATTACCGTTAATCAGCTCGATTCAACTGACAAGAAACCAACTTCAAAAAAAAAAAAAAAAAAAATCATGGCTTCAGATCACATTTCCTGCCACTAATCTAACAATCAGACAAGACAATAACAACATTCAGCAGAATCATTTGTGGCAGCATCTGTTCTACCGCTTTCATTTCATGATAATTAAAAGTACAAAATTTATAATATAACATTGTATTGCAATATGTTTTACTGTAGATAAAAATACTGCATATGCAGTCATTAAAATCTAATTAAACACTTAAAATGTAAAAAATTGTCCAGAATTTTAGGTCTGGACTCACTGAATTGTCATGAACAAAATAAAATAATAAGAGATCTAAGGGTTAAGTGTTTATTCTTTTAATTTTGTGGATTCATGTGACTTCAGTCATTTGTGATTAAATTATTAGCTTGCTTTTTTTAGAAATTAAGTTTTTATTGGTTTTCTCATATATAACAAAATATATACATAAATAAATGCAACAATCAAAATAATAACAATGAAGGAAGGGAAAAAAAATAAATAAAGAGGTTATAGTTTATGCACAACAGTATGGGCAAGTTACAACTCAAGCCTGTAGTCATCCTTCAAAGTAACCAACTGAATAAAATTCTCCCACATGTTAACATCTCTATGCTTTCCGTTCACTTGAGCTAACATTCTTTCATATGATACATTCTCCACCATAGACTCAATCCACATTTTAAATGAAGGACATTGAATATCTTTCCAAAATCGGAGCATCAATCGTACTGCCGTGATTACACCCACTGTAACAAGGGAAAACTCAATATATTTAACCTGGGGAATCTCAGATTTATCGCCTAAAAGGCAAATCCTTGATGAAAATGGAAGGTTAAAGTCCAAACATTCTCCAAGATATTTTGAACACAATTTTCCAAAAAGGTTGAATCTTTGAACAATGCCAAAGAACATGCATATATGTACCAATTTCTTGTTTACATTTCCAGCATCTATTATCATTTAAACAGCCCATTCTAAAAAGTCGCACTGGCGTATAATAATACCGATGTAACACCTTATACTGGATAAATTTACTTCTTGCTTCCCTTATGTACCTTCCACTATTAGACAAAATTCTGTTCCAAGTATCCTTATCTATGTCACTATTAATGTCTCTTTGCCAAATCAATCTCAAGTTTTCACAGTTCTTATCACCTATCCTTAAACTTAGATGATAAAATTTAAAATTTAGATGATTTGTAACAGATTTTTACAAGATTCGCCACTTACAGAAGATGTTCAAGCGTGTGTGCGAGCGCGCTTTGTAATAGCTGTTGTTTTCGAGTATGAATGTGCATCCAGCGCCTCTTACCCGTTTGTAATGGATGATGTTTTTGTGTTCGCGGGCCACACGTGTGGCCCATTTCCTCGCCTCTTTGTTGAGACTGTGTTCTTCGGTGGTTCCCGTCTCCGATTCCAGCTGTCGACTCTGAAACAAACACACACGGTTAACACAGCAACACACACCTGTCTGAATCACAGGTTTGAGATCAGAGTGAACACATTACATTCACAATTACAATCAGAAAGAACAGATCCAGGAACAGTGTTGAGGACATTTCACCATCTCTGATATCAGATCTAAAGCACAATGGATTAATCAATCAACTCATGAATCGACTAAGGGGAAAAGACGGTGAACAAACGCAAGGTCTGAAGATAGCGCAAGAAAAAGATGCTTGATTCTTCAAACGATACGAGATGCTACATAATTGCTTGTTTAGCAGGTGAGCAGAGGTTCATTGTGGGACATGCATAACAGTTGCAAAGTCTTCTCAAATCTCAAGTCTGTCTATTATTCCTTCATTACAGCTTCCTTCCAGCTGTCGTCCACTAATTGCCAGTCTCTACAAAGCATCTGTTTATTTCTGAGTTTAAACACCTGAACACAATATAACCCGAGGATGCATTTAAAGGATGTGTGAAGAGTCTTCAAATCACCAGGAATCTTTTTGATTTGATAAAAGTTTCTGGTCTTACTGCAAAAATTCATCAAGAGTACACTTTTCTTCAAAGGTTTGGGGGTCAGTAAGATTAATACTTCAATTGACCCTTCGCGTGGAGCTTGATTGACAGGTATTCTGACCAATCATACTTCGCCATCCGCCATTTTGTCCGACAAAGCAGTCAGGAGAGATAAGAGGTGATCGGATCACGAGCAGCTTTAACTGACGCTCAACAGCGATCTGTCACGATACATTAAAGAGCCACAAAACGGTATTTATTGTTTAAATTTCATTAAAAAAATAAAGAAATTTGAAAGGTGAGACTTAGTTTAATATGTTTAATATCAAAAGTAATCGAAAAGTAACCTGGTCTGTCCTAGTCAGCGTGTTGTCAGTCTCCTCTCTGCTACACAGTGTATTTTTCACTGCGTGAGAACATGGTGTGGGTTGAGAGCGGTGTAGCTTGTCGGACATAGCGACAATAACTAAGGGGTGCGGGTCTTTGCGAAGGGTCAATTCAGCAAGGACACATTCACTTCACAAAGCCACAGTAAAGACATTTTTTTTAACTAACAGTTATTTTTTTTTTAATAAATGCTATTCTTTTGAATGTTCTACTCGGCTAATAAACATTAATTATGGTTTTAACTAACTATTAAGCAGCGCAACTATTTTCAACATTCAAAATAATAAGAAATGCTTCTTGAGGAGCAAATCAGAATAATTTCTGACGGATCATGACTGAAGACTAGAGTGATGATGCTGAAAATTGAGCTTTGATCACATGAATAAATTACACTTAAAAATATAATACAATAGAAAACTGTTCTTTTAAATTGTAATAATATCTCACACTATTTCCTGTTTTTACAGTATTTTTTGATTAAGTAGGAATGGAGCCTTGGTGTTTTTTGTTTCTTTTTAAGAAAGAAGCTTGGTGTTTTTACTTTTCAATGGTAGTGCACATTATAATTGTCTTCATAATCTTTCATCAAATGTAATAACTTTCTCAATCTCTGAAAAAGCTGTTATATTCTAGCCCTGCTATAAGAAACAACATCAATGGTTTGCGACGCTTTAGAATCATAAGGAACAACTTGCGTATATTGACCATATCTGGCAGTATAGCTGACGATGCATCCTTGCATATTTGACGGAAACACACTGATCAATATAAATTCAATCAGAGCACTTTAACACAAGCATCTTCACTCGATACTGCCACATCAATCTGATGTCAACACTAGCCATGGCTGACAAAAGCGTTTCTTAAAAGGAGGGGGAAAAAAAATGCAACTAAACATCACTCTCCCGTTGAGATGCTTTTGGTTTTTTTTTACGTCTTCCTGTTTTTTCTCTCAGCATGACCCTAAGCAGATGTGGTGTATGTGTTTGAGGCATGCTGGGTTGCCCAAGTCTGCTGGGAAACATGACAGTCTGCAGGGGCTCCATCTGGATCAGAACCGCTCACAAAGGCCTAATCAATCCCATGTGCCTCTGCTTCAAACTCACACACAGATGCTGTCTAGGAGAGCGTGATGGAATGCGTGCATCTTTGACGCTTTCTGCATGTCTGTATGATGGAAAATATTGTGCCTGTGTGTATGTTTGCACTGTTGATCAATACTAGCGACGGTGTGTGAGAGTATTTGACGTGTCAAACAGTTGACGCTCTAAGGATTTGACAAGCAAAATACAGCGTATACAGTGTAAAACAGTTTTTCTACAAGGTAAGTTAAGTTACTAAGGACTGACTGAAACTATTATCCTGCTGATTACAAATTATAAATAAGGAACACGGATTTAAATAAAAATGAATATGTTATATAAGAAAATAGTCAACTGAGACACAAGACACTTAAACTAGCATAGTATAGGAAATCTGATGCCTGAGACAACAATCATACAGCCACATATATCTGAGCACAGAAAAACACAGACTGACCAATCAGAATCAAGTGTTCCAGTGATGCATAGCACATCCATTTTATTCCAAAGGTGAAGTGTGTAAATTAACCTAGAATCCTGAAGCTCAAACTGTATCACAGCACTAGAAATGCCAAAGTTATGGGTTTAATTAGTCAAGAAAACAGGAACTGAATGCAATAAATACCTCATATTTAAGTATAAAAAAGTAGTAATATTTATTACTATTAACTTATCCATAAAATTAATTTCTGCAAAGGTGCTTTAAAACACACACACACACACACACATATATAATTTATATTATATATAAATATAAATATTTTATATATAAATAATATTTTTTCTTAAATATAGATGCATGTGTGTGTATTTATGTTTATACAAAATAATTATACACAGTGCACCCACATATATTATGTAAACACAAACTTTTATTTTAGATGTGATTAATTGCTATTAATCGTTTGACAGCCCTAATATATATATATATATATATATATATATATATATATAATTTTTTTTTATATAGTGAATAATGAAAAGCCCTAACATTAAAACGTGTGTGTGTACTGTATATATATATATATATATATATATATATATATGAGTTTTAAACACTCTGCTATGCTATTGGTTGAACAAACAGATATCCCCGCCCTGAAGTAAAACCATTGGTTGAGCCAACAATATTTTTTCACACCCACTAAGCCACTCAAATTAATTCTGTTTGGTGCTGAAAAACAATTACACACTTCACCTTTTCATCTTATTTTCAATGATGAAATTTTCCCTATAAATGTGTCCACTCACAATGAGTTTAACGAACACACAGGTGCACAGGCTGATGTCAACATGCAAGCAACAACAACAACTGGTTGATGGCTGCAGGACACTGATGCATGATGGGAAATCAAGTCCAACAGACTGTGTGGTACCTGCGCCAGAGTCATTCTCATCACACTGACCGCCGATGGCTCAATGTCCACCAACTGCTGCACCGAACTCAGAGTCTGAGCCAGAGAGGAGGAAAAGATGGGGCGCACACACACACACACACACATCATACACACAAACCACACATCACAGGCGTGCACAGTGGGGTTAAGAGAGGGTTAGAAACAGACTGTTAGAGGACAGGAAAACTACAACAGGGTTAGAAACAGCAAAGCAGTCAGAGAGATGCTGAGATGTAAAAGCTAACAAACACGATATCTATTAACTACTGAACTAAGAAGATGTAAGGAAGACAGAGAGAGAGCGAGAGTGAGAGAGAGCAGATGATTTGGTAATACAACCTTAAAGTTAGTTCTGGGGTGTTATTTTAATTAATTGTTCATTTAATTGATTCAGCTTATTGATATTTAATTAATCAGTATTGTCCTGCGGTTCACAATAATTCTAGCAGTCAGAGGAGAAAAATGTCTATTCAGAAATCTGGATCTAAATCGTGTTTTGAATTTAGTCATATTAATATAAGTCGAATAAAGTAATAAAGAGAAACTTCAGTTACTAAGCATTGCTAAGGTTTTAGTTCCAATACTGTAATTTAATAAAGATATAAATTAATTAATTAAATTATATTAACATAAATTATAGTGAATACAGATAATTAATTCATTACATTGATTTATTTTTATAGTCAAGGAAATTCTAGGACAGTAAAATTAAAATGACAAATCAAAGCGTAAAATTCACTAATCAACATTTGCTGAAAAAAGTCCCCAAAACAAGAGACTATATTGATTAAAAAAATGGTTTTAGAAGTCAATATGAAGAGTTCAGATGCAAAAGCCTCTAAGTGCCATTTGAAATTTTCTTCTAAAATGATCATTTTTATCAAGCTTGTATATTTAAGTTCAGTAATTTCACTTAAATGGCAATAAAGATTACCTATTAATTGCCATTTAAGTGAAATTACTGAACTTAAATATACAAGCTTGATAAAAATGACCATTCTAGAAGAAAATTTCAAATGGCATTTAGAGGCTTTTGCATCTGAACTCTTCATATATTTTATTTCATTTAATTGAAAAAAATAAAAAAAGACAGAAGGTTCCAGAAGGTTCCTAAAAGCTTAAAGAGCAGTAAGATCATTCTTTATTACACAATTTACAGCACGGATCAGTGGGCACTGAACTAAATTAGCATGTTAAATTGTCATCAAGTTAGTTATAAAAGAATACAGAGAGATAAAGAGTTTAATGAATGGTTGAAATAAAAAAGCTACCAGGAGTTCAAACTAAAAAGCAATCCTACTCGAGCAGAACTGTAGGATAACGAGAGGAACGTTCACAAAATGAGTCGTGATTAAAGCTCGAGCAGACACAGAAGAGAGTTTAATCAGCGGGATGTTACTTCATCATCACAGGAACAAGAAATTCTGTTCCCAGCAGAGACTCTCAGATGAACCAGGCTAAAAATAGAAGGTGATGATGAAATTTGTGAGCTTTTTCGGCACGGTTGTGAGGTATGTGTCGATGATGCTGTCAACGCTGAATTAAATCTGAAACGTTTGAAAACCATTTCGACTTTTAAATATAGGAGTAGAGATAAGACCAAAAAAGGGACAGGAAGAGAGAGAGAGAGAGAGAGAGAGAGAGAGAGTTGCCTTGCTAACTAACACAGGTGGTTTCCCTGCCATGAGATAGTATAAACCGAATAAAATTCAGAGATGAATGTGATATTCATGTTCCAAAGTGATTATATGAATGAAAAACATATTTTCCTGTACAAATACATTATTGTTCAAAGGTTTGGGGTTTGTGAGATTTTATAATGTTTATGAAAGAAGTCTCTTCTGCTCACCAAGGCTGCATTTATTTGATCAAAAATACTGTAAAAGCGGTAATATTTTGAAACATTATTACAATTTAAAAAAAACATTTTCTATTTGAATATATTTTAAAATGTAATTTATTCCTGTGATGCAAAGCTGAATTTTCAGCATTATTACTCAGTCCTCAGTGTCACATGATCCTTCATCTTTCTAATATGCCGATTTGCTGCTCAAGAAATATTTCGTATTATCACTAATGTTCAAAACAGTTGTACTGCTTCATATTTCTGTTGAAAAAACGTGAATCTTTCATGAATAGAAAGTAAAAAAAACAATCTTCCTTAACATTATAATTGTCTTTACTGTCACTTTTGATCAATTTAATGCATCCTTGCTGAGTAAAAATATGAACTTCTTTCAAATGGAAAAATAAATAAATAAAACGAACTGACTCAAAAGAATGAACTTGTAATATAGGAGTTCTTGATTTGCCTAGGTGCATGCATGAAACTCACTGTATCGCTGTCGCTGGGCTGGAACTGGAAGTCTTGTGCTTTGTGAAACACGGGGTTCTCCTGCAGGAACAGCTGCTGGTTGAAGTCCTGCATCACCTGGACACGAAAACAAAACATTACAAACATTATGCAAGAGTATTTGATAGGTAAAATCTCCCTTTAAACGGAGAGTTCACCCTCTTTTGTTCTGTGGAACATAAAAGAATTTTAAGTCAATGGGGTTCATCGTGTTCAGACCTGAATGTCCAACAAAATATCTTCTATTGTGTTCCGCAGAAGAAAGAAAGTCGCACAGTTTTGGAACGACATGAGGTTCAGTAATGTATTTTTGTGGTGAACTATCCCTTTAAGAGCATATGAAGGAAAAATCCTGAACTCTCTCTCTCGCACACACACACGTCACAATAGTGGTATGTAAAAATTGGACCCCCTTGGCTAGTGAAATAGTGCTCAGACAGATGTGTTTGTCAGCAGAGTGGAGGAATGATGTGTGTGCGAGGGGATTTCTTCATAGGGGAGCCGATAATGAGGAGCTGGCAGAGCGAATCTATTTCTGGGAATGAAGAGGGAAATTGAGAGAGTGATGAAACTAAGTAAGAGGAGAGCGAGCGTGTGTGACTCACTCGACTGGACTTCTCCAAGAGGAACTGGAAGGTGCTGTGGATGGCTTGAAACGCTTCCAACTCCGTCCGACAAAAGGATATCAGATAATCCTTCACATGGTCGTATACGTTCCCCTCCAGACCCTGAAGAGAGACACACACAGGCAGAGAGAGACAGATCACACACTCTGTGTTAGGACTGAATGAATAACAAATCTCCTCGTTTTTTCAAAAAGGGTCGGAGGAACCAAAGAGAGAAATGAGAATGACAGACAGAATGATAGAAAGTACAACAGAAAGACAAAAAAAAAAAAGACAAAAACAGATACAAAGAATGATAGATACACTGGCAGAGAAAAGGAATGATAGAATTAATGACGGATAATAGGGAATAAGAGCTATGGAAAGAATGACAAAAGAATTAAGAATGATAGAAAGAGAGATAAAGACAGAACAACCGACAGACTTAAATAATAAAATGATGAAATGATAGAAGACAGATGGGTGACACTTTATTTCGATAATCCACTTTAGACATTCTACTAATTATAAGTAACTTTTCAACTACATGTCAAGTTACTAACTGTCATTAAAATATTAGTAGACTGTCAGCTTAATATCTGCTAACACTTTATTTTGTTGGTGCCCCAACAGACAATCAACTGACTATAAGTAAGTTGGCGACTACAAGTACATTTATTCTCCTAACCCAAAGCCTAACCACAACCCAACAGTCTACTGACAGTCTACTATAATATACTAATTCTCTAACGAGAGTTAGTTGACACATAGTTGAAAAGTTACTTATAATTAGTAGAACGTCTAAAGTGACTATCGAAATAAAGTGTAACCAAATAAGGACATGGAATGAACGACCAAAATAGAAAAACAATAGAATGAATTTAGACAAATGAAACCAGATAGAAAGAACAACAAAAAGAGTGACAGAATTAAACAACAGATAGACTAAGTGACAAAAGACAGAGAGATGAAGCTGGTGCATGTGCAGACAAACACATCTGCGTTAAAGACAGATAGAAGGACAGACGTCTCTCTTGTCTCGGCCCCCTTGTGGCCAAAGCTCAGAACAGACGCCTGTTTTCTCTGGACTGAGAGACGCTTGGATCAGAGTAGATTGTTCAAACAGCAGCAGCTGCTGGGAAAGGTTAGTCAGTTCAGATTCCAAGGCCTCAACGTGCAAAAACAAAACTCGAAACCCCTGCTTTCCCCCTCCGTCTCCCTCTTTCTCCCTCACAGTCCATGTTCACAAGGCAGCACTGGGATGGAATGCATTTCGAAAACAGACTTTGATTTGTACGACTGTTTGATGCGGGTGAGCTGGAAATGATACTCCGGGTCCGCTGGGTTACGGCAGGTACCGGGCGCTGTCAGGAAGCACATGGGTGTTGTATGCATGAGAGAGATGGGGAGAGAGAGGCTGTGCTTCCTTCTGATAGGGTCCCGTCCACCTCCGCCCACCATGGCTTAATGTCGAAATGATTCATTTCCTATCCTTTCAAAGGTGCGGGACATCTTAAGCTTCCTGGTTTTGTCATGACTGCGCAATCCTAAAGTCTCCAACAACATTCCCAAATGTGGCTCTATGTGTGAAAAACTATAATTCACGTGGCCCGTGGTTACGAGCACACCAGGACGGACGCACAAACACACACACACAACACAGGAAAAGACATAAAGCAAACACAAGCATCAGCTGAACAAACACTTCTGCTGCATTATAAATGCTTCACTTTGCACCCAATGCCTCCTACGGGGAATAAATGAAGCACTCAACTCAAAACACACACACACACACACACACTCTAAGACTCGATATGAACCTGTGGTGCACATTTAGCACAAACCATGTTGGCTATGAATGGAGGCTATTAAATTCACAAAAAGTTATTTTTATACAATTTTACAGTAAGTCTATAATTTGATGTGTAAAGTCAAGAAAATAAACAACATAACTAAATTAAATCAATAATAATCATTAATCGTTAATTATAAAGTGATGTATTTAATTTTCAAAACGACACAGTAAAGTGTAATTGTTTGGTCTTTGTAAGAATTTCTTAAAGGTGCCATCTACCATAATAAATCAAATCCTACTCCATATTCCATAACAGATGGGGGCAGTATACCTCCAAAAAATGACTTGTGTTCCTACCATCGCGCATGTTATTCAAATCATTTGACATGATAGTAAAAGGTTGGAAGACCGCAGTTTCACGTGGAACATTTGGAGATTTTTAGAGATCAGAGACTCAATGAACTAAACACTAGAGTGAACTAAACTAAACACTATGAATCTCAACACTAAATGATGAAGACCGCCTCATAGATCTCAAAAACAAGCTGGTGCATTTCGACGGTATGGGAAAATAAAAGCTTGGGCAATTATTTGAAGTTTATGGTATTCGTTTTGTTCATATTACACTTTTATTGTTAGTGAATTAATTTGACAGACAGCATTCGCTGATGTTGATCAAGCTAGCGCCGTGAATTCACCGTGAGACACACGCAATTGACACTTTGCAAGCAGGTTAGTTAAGCTCTCAGATTCTGTCAATTATATTACGCAATTCAAAGAATAAATACCGTTTTGGCGCTTGTACATGTTACACTACAGATCCCTAGCGCACGTGAACCGATCGTCTCTACTAGCTGGAAAAAGAACATGAACTCTGTTGAAAGATACAGTATGCTACAACTTACCAAAATGTATTCCTCATGCATAATATCGACCAATCATTTTTTGAACTCTTCCCTGAACTGAAATGTAGTAGTGGGCTGTATTTCCACATGACTGACATCAGGTTCAAGTACACACAAGCCGGCGCGAGCGCGACTCACTCGCGTATTGCAGTTTGACTGGTGCTAACGTTGCCCGTCCGCATACCGCCTCCCATGGCCGGAACTGGTATTACGATACCTGCCGGGCCGGGGCTAGTAATTTAGCATGCTAATTCAGATTAATATCTCGGCAGCACTATAACTTGTCAGTTTTTTAATGACATCTTTGCACTTATTTCTTCCCATTCTTTTGATGCGTGTAGCTCATTTTTCGTATATTGTTACCTCAATTATTACATATGGCACCTTTAAAGGGGGGGTTGACTGCGATTTCACTTTTTTCATTTTAAATAGTGTGTAATGTTGCGGTTGGTGCATGAACAGTATCTGCAAAGTTGCAGTGCTGAAAGTTCAATGTAAGCAGAGATATTGTCTTTTAAAAATCAGGAAGTATAATTGCCTACAAAAACGACTGGATTGGGACTACAGCTGGGTTATGGTACGTCACTAACCCGCACATTTGCATCAACCCCTCCCTCAGAATATGCAGAAAATGGCATGCGTATATTTCTGAGGCACGTCGACTCGTCGAGTGTGTTTACGCAGCGGTCAGGTTTTCTGTGTTTCGGGCTTCCCATGGACGCTATACTTCCTAACCATATGTATACAATTTATTGTTTGATTATCTTCCTGAAAATGACGATTGTAATCTAACTCTCTGCGCATTTTACGGAAGACAGCTTCCAGAATCTCCACGAGTTCAACTCCAGATTCAACAAGAAACATGAAGCAGTTCCGACTTTAAAACAAGAGGCAGCAGTTGTTGGGCCACAATCTGTAAGTAGGCTAAGACTTCATCATTTTAAATGTATTTGCATGTATAATTCCAGACGTAACGTTAGCCTTGTGTTTTATTGTTTTCAAATGCCAGCGCTGGCTTTATAGCCACTACTAGTTAGCATATGCTATTTTGTGTCCACGACAAACTCGTGCAAACATTATGGATCTTAATTTTCTATAAGTACTAATGTTTTAAACGTATTTTTCATGTATATATGCTTTATGACGTTATTTTCGATTTGATCAAGAACGTAAACTAATGCCAACGCTGTTTGAGTATAACATTAGTAGCCAGTCAGTTGGTATTGTTGCCAGTCAGATGCTATTGTGTAAAAGAAACGTGCAAAAAGTAAAAAAAATGTAGCAAATTATCATTCAGAAACGTTTATTAAGAGAGCCGTGTGTGGTGAGGTTCTGTTTGCCTCTCTTCATCGCGGGTTTCTCGGCCTGATTCTGCCTCAAACTGATACTGCAGTTCGACACATATTTACATTCTGGACCGGAGCTCACGTTCCACCCGTAAAGGTAATGGGCGTTAAACCTTCCGGACAACGTGAGCGACAGTTCAGCCAATCACAACACACCGGGCCAAACTAACCAATCTGAGCCCACTGCGTGTTTCTGAAGGAGTGTTTTCATAGAATCAGGAAGTCAACCGCTCGTTCAGGGGACAGAGGAGAGCGCGGCTGACAATAAAGCTGAAGTTTATGAAAAATAAGATTTAAAAAAAAAGAAAAACCACGAATACATGTTATATTGCACCCCATAAATACAATCATGCAAAGAAAAAAAGCAGTCAACCCCCCCTTTAATGTTTTAACATACAGTAAAATCAGTAAAATAATGAAATATTATTACAATTTAAAATAACTTTTTCCTACTGTAATATATTTTAAAATGTAATTTATTCCTGTGATGTCAAAGCTGAAACTTCAGCATCATTACTCCAATCTTCAGTGTCAAAGTTCAAAGAAAGTCTTAGAAAGTTCAAAAGAACAGGGTCATGTATTGACAAATCATATTTTCCTTTGAGCTTTTGACATAAGAGGTCATCATACTTATAAGAATATCCTAAAAGTTTCAGAACTGAAAATTTCCTTGTTAAAAACCAATTTTATTGAAACCAATGTCTGAAAATGACTCGTTTTGGAATGTGCCAATTTATGACGTCATAGAGATTTGAAAAAACTAATCTGAAGAAGATCATCGCATACTTCTACATCTTTACCGCCGTAGCCCCGCCCACTGGCACTTTATAGAGAATATGACTAAAAATAACATTACCTTCCAAAATATCCTAATGCTAAGAATGTGGTTCATTATTTTCAACAATGTAAATGTCTCAGTTAAGAATTATGTTTTTGTATTCGGTACATTTCACTGTGGATTCTTTGGTAAATCAGTCACAATTTCAGCGCAGGCTTTGCAAACAAACTATTATAATATGGACTCAACAGTAATGCGACGATTGGTAACGGTGTTCATTTTAATGCCTGATCTGTGACCAGTGATTTCTGATACGTAATGATTCAAGCACAGTCAGATGTTCGTCTAAAAATGGTTTATTGCGGTTTATTGTCAGTAAATCAAAACAGTGACTAAAACGTCAACTTGGCATCGTTTCTCTAAGTAGGATGAAAATAGTCTTATTTAAACTGTGATTAAATTATAGAAAGCGATCAAAGGAAGCTCCCTTTAGGGCCTGTTCACATATCGCATCTTTTGCACGCTTAAGTTCGTTATTTCAATTGTAGGCTCGCGGTATGCACGCTCTAAATTGGTGCGACGCGCTCGTTTTTTCAAAGCGCGTCCTCGCCGCATCGAGATAAAAACATCTCAACTTTTCAGAATGCTGCAAGCACACCATAAGCGCACAGTAGGTCACGTGACAGGAACCAACCGGAGCGCAACCACCCTAGAGAGTTCAACATGTAATACGTACTGTAGCTATTTCTATGCAAAGATGTCGGCAAATCAAAGCAGTGAGCGTTTACACTGAAATCTCACAGTAGAGTCGGAAAAATGCCTTTTATTTCTAAATTATGGCAATTTTTGATGTACAAATCATAGTAGCATTATAAGTGCAACTTAATAAATAATAATAAAACAATGCAGCACATGACCCCTTTAAAATAGAATATCTTGAAACATTATACTGTCTTTGTCACTTTTGATCAAAAACTCGTACTGACCCCAAACTTTTGAATAGGAGTGTAAACAGTGATTTACATGCTAAGTTCACTTCAAAGGAAATTCTGTCATCACCCTCACGTTGTTTTAAACCCATAGATAGTGCTTGGTCAAGAGATAAAAAAAATAAATAATAATAATATTTGACATAATATGGCACTGTCTATTTTCATTCAAAAGAATCATTCTGTCTAAATGTCTCCCTTTGGGTTCCACTGGTTCGGAAAAGATGAGAAGAGACAACAATGGCAGAATTTTAATTTTTGGGTGTGTCCTTTAAGCTCTCAGCAGGGGTGTTGTTTGTAGATCTGTGCCACATTTTCTTAGAGGTCAGTAAATGTCATCTTTCTACACATACCCAAAGCAGAAGTGTGACACAATGCTGATGGTGTTTGTAGATGACGGCTGGTTCACACACAAAAACAGGAATAAGAGCTAAGAATACACGCAAAAAACACACGCATATCTCCCCTCTTTCCTCACACATTTACAAGTACAAAACAATACAGCGATGACAACACGGTGGGGAAAACCCACAGCCAATCTTGAAAGCAGAATTTCCCTTCTCCCCTTCTCTCTCCCTTCTGATTTTGTGCTGTTAACATTAAACATTCAAGACAAAATCAGGACTAAAAGTGTACTGATATATATATATATATATATATATATATAGTTTTTACTTCGAAAAAAAAATCATGTCTTAAAATAGCTTGAATGTAACATAACGGACACAGAATGAAAGTAATATGATTAGTCTCTTGCTTGACTATGTCATCAAACAGCTAATGATGTGTTACTAAATAATGTTACACAAACCATGTTCCCGATCTCAGAGTCAGCTTCCTTCTAACAATCATCAGAAACGCTTTGAATAACTCAGAACATCAGTACAGAAATCCATGTAGTTCTTCATAAAATCTTAATATACATCATTCACTGGCTTTATTGCTTTATTGTGTGGAGTTTGAATGTTCTCCCCGAGTCCCCGTGTCAGCTCTGGTTTCCCCCACAGTCCAAAGACATGCAGGTTAGGTGGATTGGATAAGCCAAATTGTTGTAGAGTCTGAGCGTGAACGTGTCCCAGTGCTCTCGGTGCTGGGTTGTGACAGGAACCTGTGTAAAACCCGAGGCAAATCATGTGTGTGAAGCGGACCCTGCAAATGAGCGGGTATAATGCTAAGAAATAGAGAGAGGTATTGACTTATGAATCTGGATATGGTACGTCTTAAGGCAAATTAAAAACAACACACAAACAAATAAATAATATTTAAAAATTTATTTTCACCACAGGGGGACTTTAAAGGGTTAGTTCACCCAAAAATGAAAATTAAGTCATTAATTACTCACCCCCATGCTGTACCAACCCCGTAAGACCTTCGTTCGTCTTTGGAACACAAATGAAGATATTTTTGATTAAATTTGAGAGCTGTATAACTACCACATTGGCTCCTAAAGGACTGCCTCTTGACGGCCCAGAAAGTCAATGAAGAAAATGTTTAAATATCCCAAGTGACTACCGTGGCTCAACTATATGTTTATCAAGCGACGCGAATACTTTTTGTGCGAAAAAACAAACAAAAATAACGAGTTTATTCGACTATTTCTTTTCTTCCTTGTAGGCCAGAACGAGACTTCCTTAGATTTCCACGACGCATGCGCGAGAATTGCGATCTGAAGTGGTGTAAGCTGGTGTGAGCAGATCGCAAATCTCGCGCATGCGTCGTGGAAATCTATAAGGAAGTCTCGTTCTGGCCTACAAGGAAGAAAAGAAATAGTCGAATAAACTCGTTATTTTTGTTTGTTTTTTCGCACAAAAAGTATTCGCGTCGCTTGATAAACATATAGTTGAGCCACGGTAGTCACTTGGGATATTTAAACATTTTCTTCATTGACTTTTTGGGCCGTCAAGAGGCAGTCCTTTAGGAGCCAATGTGGTAGTTATACAGCTCTCAAATTTAATCAAAAATATCTTCATTTGTGTTCCGAAGACGAACGAAGGTCTTACGGGGTTGGTACAGCATGAGGGTGAGTAATTAATGACTTAATTTTCATTTTTGGGTGAACTAACCCTTTAAGTGTTTTTGAACGTTTGTATGGCTGTTGGTGCCAGACGGGCTGGTCTGACTGTTTTAAAAAATGATGATCTACTGGGATTTTAATGCAGAACCATCTCTAGGACTTTACAAAAAATATCCAGTGAGTGGCTAGCCTGTGTTTCCCCATGCTGCCTTGCCGCAGCACAACTTTATTCACACTGCTAGGCAGCCTGGACACCATGAACCAAATTTTCGCCTGAGATTGGGAACCAATCACAGAATGGGGAGGGAGCAGCAAGACGATGACGATGTATCTGCGACACTGAAGCAGTTTGTTTATATCTATGAATCCATCTTGGCAGCGGACAAGTTAACTTTTGATACGGGGCGCTCTCTCTCTCTCTGCTCGTTAAGCGTCCTGTCAAGCGCAGCAGTCATTCTATACTACATCACTCACCGATCAAAATAGGCTTTGGCGGGACAAAAACTTGCTTTGACGGCTGCCAAAAAGCGGACAATCTGACGGTTTTAGAAGATTAAGATTAACAACCGAAAACTATAAAACAGACTCGGCCTTTATTTGAGACCGGCTTTTATTTACCCAAACCTGCAGCCACACAAGACCTGTAAAAGACTTGGCGTCTATTTGGGACTCGGCTATTATTTGAAGTTTTACGCTAAATCTCTGACCCATCGTCTTCTTCCTCGTCTAATTTTCTGTCACTCTACAGTACATACGTCATCTGGTATCATTTACCCGATTGGCTATGTGCTACGTACAGGCGCATTTGATAGACAGTCGTAGCGCCCAAAAATATGGCTGTAAACCACACCTCAAGTACGAGAAAATGAACATGTGGTTTCCAGACCACGTCTCATTCTCAATGCGTTAGCCAGGCTAGTGAGCGGCAGTTTTTTGATGACAGACAGAGGTGAGAGACGAATGGCTGAGACTGGTTTGAGCTGATAAAAACACTTTCTGCAGATGAGCATCTCTGAACGCACAACATGTCCACCCTTGAAGCAGATGGACTACAGCAACAGTTCAACACTCCTGTGACACTCCTGTCGGATAAGAACAGGAAAATGAGGCTACAATTCGCACGGGCTCACCAAAATTGCACTATATAAGACTGGAAAACCATTGCCTGGTCCAATGAGTATCAATTTCTGCTGAACCATTTAGATGAGTGCGTCATAATTTGGAATAAACAACACAAAATCAAGGATCCACCCAGCCTTGCATCAACGGTTCAGGCTGCTGGTTGTGTAATGGTGAGGGGGGAAATTTTTTTGGCACACTTTGGGTCAATTACGCATCATTTAAACACCACAGCATACCTGAGTATTGTTGCTGAACATATCCATCCCTTTATGACCATAGTGTTCTCATCTTCTGGTTGCTACTTCCAGCAGATGACACAACAGCTCAAATCATCTCAAACTGGCTTCTTAAACATGACAATGAGTTGACTATACTCAAATGGCCTCCACAGTCACCAAATCTCAATCCAATACAGCACCTTTATGATCGCATCATGAATCTGCAGCAACTGTGTGATGCTATCATGTCAATATGGACCAAAATCTCAGAGTAATTTCCAACACATTGTTGAATCTGTGCCACAAAGAATTAAGGCAACCCGGTTCTAGCAAGGTGTACCAAAAAGTGGCTGGTGAGCGTGTGTGTGTGTGTCAAGACTCAGCACAAACAAAAAGGAATGTTTCAGTCTTCTCAATTTTATTAAATGAATGACCTTGTAAATCTAGTTAATATGCGCAAGGACACCAAAAATAGATTATGTATCTGTAAAGCACAGAAATCGTGCCAGCAACACATAAAAACAGTATTCAGTATTCTGACCTCAAAAAGGACTAATTTCAACAACAAATTTCTCTTGAATGCAGGCCCCATAGACTTTAATTGGAAGTGCATTACTCTAATTGTGATTTCTCCTTTTTAAATAAATAAACCCTAAGGAACAAGTCAACATTATTTTCTGTGCTAACTGACATGCCACAAATACTGTTCATAGAGCTTAAAAAAAGCACAATGCAGAAAAAAAATAGAAGATGGGAAAACAGAAGACTAGGATTCCTTAAATCTGACCTGAAAGCAATGGAATATACATTAAATAATATGTCTGGAAATATGAGAGATGAGACTACTCTCGTTAACAATCAAGATATAGATATAGAGCAACAAAATGTTAACCATAACCAAGGTTACGTCTCAGCCAATGGGAAATGAAGAGCCGGTCTTTCGGCAGCCGGGTGGGCCTGAAGCACTGACTCTCCATCTATCAATAATTTAAGCCAGATTCTCTCAGATTGCATTCATATCGCTCAGGGTCAAACATGAAGCGGGTGGAACACAGATGATGTCCTCCGGTAAGAACAGGAGGAGACTATCAGTTTGATTCTGAACACAGTGACAGGACAAAGCTTATAGAGATGTACAGTACGAGTGGAAATATGCAGAGTAAACGCTTGTCTGGTCAGGTCACAAGCAGAAATGAGAGAGAATGTTTTAAACAATAAAGATAAATCAATCTGGTATAAAACTTCTGAGGCAACATATGCAAACTCTATGCAATATATGCAAAATATTGCTTTGGATAAAAGTACAAGTAGGTGGAATAAATTAATAATTGTTAATAAAAAATAATAAAAGGTGCAATTCTAAGAGGGTCCTCCTCACACCATAGGTGATGAGGCCCTAAAAATAAAGTTAATCAATACAAATGTACATTGTAAAGGTAACATCCCCTTAAGCACATATTTCCCAAAAAATATCCCAGAATAAACCTGTTGACTAATGGTTCTTTGGATAAAAGCATCTGTTAAATTAATAAATGCAAAATGCAACTGTAAATAGTCAACAGTTAAGCTAATAAAACATACTAATTGATAAAATAATATATAATATTTAGAATAAATGTGTCTTATATTGGTGTTGCTGCAAATAAAATGTGAATTTTATAAGAGTGACTTTTATTATGGTGACATTTTCCTTTGATTAGTTGTTCTGAGTTGAACTACAGAACACAACAAACAATGATACTGAAAAACATTCCAGTTACAATTAATTTGGTCTCGAACTTCTCTTTAAAACTTTTAATGTAAAACTCCTAATTTATAATGTAACAAGCATATACTCTGATGCCAGATTTAGAAATGTTTGCCCAGAGGTTGATGTGTATCTTTGGGGATGTGGCGGTCATCTTGGCTAGCACATTCTCCAAGATATCTGTTCCCAATGGTCTAAGATTAAAAAGGATGTTGCAGAGAGTTTGCTTCACTAAATAAGGCCATGACTGGAGCTGCTGTCATTCTGTGGACATGAAGCACAGATTTATACTGGCACATACATCCACTGACCGGATCGCACAAGATCAGGAGCGGACACTTGTAATATTTCAAGCCCTGAATAATTGGATAAAAATATTTTTGCATACAGGCTCAGACCGTGCATGAGGTTTGATAAGGTCAACGTGAAATCAAAATGTCCTAATTTACAGTCCTAATACATGTTCCTGAGTACAGTGCACAATATTCCAAAAGGGAGAAAAAACAATCATCTTCATGTCTTTCATCAAAAATTAATAACCTCCATTTCCTTTTCAGCTGATGTCACTAAGGGGTCAAGGTCTGGCTGGTTGGCATCGCCTTGTTAACACCTGCTTGTAAAAGTCTTAACAACACCATCTGTCTACATTGATGTAGTGGTGTACATAAATCCTAAATATTTTATATTTTTATTAAAATGTCTTATTAAAATGTTATTAAAATTTAGACCAAAATAATATAATATAAAGGTCTGATTTATTTGTTAATATAATTAATGTGACTAGAAGATGTAACTGTTCCTGCTTCAAAAATGCAATATATAACTTCAACAAATTTCAAACGGGATTTCTTTTGTTATAAAAAAACAAACAAACAAACATGTCACCAAAATTAATATAAATGCCACCAAAATTCAAGATATGATTGCAAACAAGTACTTATATGGTCTGGTCTTGGTCTCAATTTAGGTGGTCTTGACTACAACACTAACACATTGACTACAACATAACCAGCTATTAATATATCGATGATTCTCTCTTGTTTTTGCATGTGTTCATAATTTCTTTGTATGACAGCCTGGCCAAAAATTACGTCCGCACAATTTGCCATGTTTCATTTCATTATAACAAATAAAACAATTGAAGACTCCAAGAAAAACTAAGTAATGTGTATACAAAATCGTGAAAACATTTTTAATTTTCATATTTAAATAAAGGGTGAATATATATATTCGACATCTGTTGTCTTTGACATTGCAGCTCAGGATAGTTGTGACTGGACTATACAGTTTTAATTTGGAAATAAAATGGGTTGCAAATGCGATTTCATGTTGACTTTTAAGTTATAATAAAATAAAAAAGTACCATTCTTGTTCTCTAAGCTGTGCTAAAGTGCCATGAGCGTAGAGGCGCTGTGCTGTGACCCTGAGAGCATGAAGCAGAACGGAACACATACCAGACGTGCTTCGATGCTCTAGCCAACTTCTGTCTATTACACACACAACCAGATAATGCTGGACCAAAAACACCAAACATTCAATTGCGTAATCACACATTACATGCATTTAACATCTGCACAAGAGAGAAACAACAATACTGTCTCCAGTCAGTGAGTGTGTTTACATGCAAAACACAAGGCTGATAACTAGCACATATTGGCTTATTATAAATACCTGAGGAGATATTATAAAACATAAACAGACGGAGTACGCCACCAGAATGGTGGTAATATAGTTTTTACAACTTTTAAAAAATGTGGATGTAAGTACGCAAAAATACTTAGTGACCAGATGCCTCTTGTGCAGTTATAAATTAGCAATACTGGGCAAGAAAGTGAGCTTTTTCCTGTGAGGAAATCTACACAGGAAGTGCATAGTTTGATCTGCACATAGATTACATCACTGTCTGGCCCACTGTACAAGTTTCATGCCGACAGACATGACTCCTGTAAAACCTTCAAAACAAGTGCAATAATCCACCAACAACACTGAAATCATGAAAATCAAAACTCCAATTTTTAGTCAAATTAAGTTACGCACTGTTGACCCGATAATGCACAACCACATGTTCATACATAGAAAAGTAGTCCCAGCTCTAAAGAATGATTTTATCCAGGCAAATTTCCTTTCTGTGCTTTAATAAACAGTTACTTAAATAAAATAAAATATAAACATTAGATGAAAAACTTACATTTTAAAAAAAATTAAATAAACTTAAGTTCAAGTATTAAAATTGCTACATCGGAGAAAACAGCTAAAATGGAAAAAAATAACAACTAATAAATATGCCAAAATAAAATAAAATAAAATTAGAACAGAAAAAAAAAGCACAACTTTGCTGTGCTCACCTTGATGCAGTTGACCAGGTCGGTCTGGTAGTAGCGGTCGTGGTGTGCGTTAGCTGCCGCCAGTGTGAGAAGATATTCGTTCCTCGCATGGGTCGCTTTGGAGTTACAATCGCTCCTCTTTGCTTTCAACTGAAACACACACGCAAGGTTCAAAACTTCAAGAAGTGCAAGACTCTGCAACATCCATTTAAAGAGAGAGTTCATCCAGAAATGACAATCATTTACATTCTCATTACAGTTCTCAACGGGTCGGGTCGGCCCGACAAACCCGACGGGACCCGCGGGTTCAGGTCGAAAAAATAAGCAAATGACTCAGGTCGGGTCGGACCTTGGGCTTAATCTTTTACGCCCAGTAAAAAAATCAAACAAATTATTAATCGTCGCTGCTGTTCACAGTAAAGAAAGTCTGTATCACGTGTGGTTGGCCGAGAGGAGAACACGCCTCAGTCCATCCACTGTGGACATTGATCTTCCTCCATGATGCCTATCATAAGCATTTGATTATGTTTGTAGGCTAGGCCTATTTTGTTTCAAAACTCGTAGCCCGCCCGCTGGTTGGATGTTTGAGTTCTTTTTATTTATTATTGTGTGAAGATTTTTATTTAAACAGGCATGGCGTTAGCTACTTTCCTTTGAACATAGTTGTCAACACTGCACTTGCGCGCATTTCAGACGTGATACTAGACGATGGAAAAAGCAAAGAAAACGTGGTCGGAAGACTAGGAAAAGAGAATCTGACCGCGTGAGAAACCTGACAAGAGTCCCACTCGGTCGGGTTTTTCACTCGCAACAATGATGGTAACCTGGCGATCTTGTTGATGGACTAGTAAGTCAATCAAAAGTTTGTGTGCATTTTATTTTGTGATTTCACCGGAACGAATAGACGGCGCAACGACAATAGATTGTAGAGCGCGTCCGAGTCGGGCCGCGGGCTGGGTTCGGGCAGATAATTCATGTTGATGTGTTCGGGTTACATCGGGTCCGGGCTTTAAAAGCCACGGTCCGGGTCGGGTCGGGTAATAATTTTCCGGCCCGTTGAGAACACTAATTCTCATGTCACTCCAATACTATAATTTGACCTGAATCACTATCAGTTAAAAACAAATTTTTGATTTTTTTCCACTTACAGATTTATGACTTTAAAGTAAACAAAGTGCATGAGTTGTATGGACTACTTTTATAGTGGATTTTTGTTCTTTTTGGAAAGTGTACACCAATGAGCCAAAATATTATGACCACCTGCCTACTATCTCTGCCACCAAACAGCACCGACATGGGCTCTACAAGACCCTCTGAAGGTGTGCTGAGGTTTCTGGCATCAAGACATTAGCAGCAGATCATTCAAGTCCTGTAAGTTGCAAGGTGGAGCCACCATGGATCAGAATAGGTCCAGCACATCCCACAGATGCTCAAACCGATTGATATATGGGGAAATTGTAGGCCAGGGCAACACCTTGATCTCTCAATTATGTTCCTAAAACCATTCGTAAACAATGTGTGGAGTGTGGCAGTGCGCATTATTCTGAGTGTGCCATTGTCATCAATGAGTGTACCTGGTTTGCTTTAATGTTTAGGTAGGTGGCACTGGCAAGTGTCAAATTGAATCTCTGGGACTGTCATATCATATGGATGTCAAAGGAAAACATTGCACAGAGCATGATCTCACACCCTCTGCCAGCTGTCCTAGTCCCACAGTGCATCCAGGTGCCATCACTTCCCCATAAACGACGCAGATTTACATGGCTGTCCACATGATGCAAGGAACGGGACTCATTGGACCGAACGACCTTCTTCCAGATGTTTGTGTTCCCATTTTAGGTTATTTCAATGGTAAACAAGGGTCATCATGGGCACCCTGACCAGCCAGCGTCTACGCAGCAATGCGTGATGCAGTTACACATTTCTCCCATGACCATCAATAAAAATTTCTGTGACTTTCGCCACAATATACCATCAGTTTGGACCAGAGGGGATAGCCGCCTTCATTGGTCTTGTGCATCAATGAGCTTTGGACGCCCAAACCCTTCACCATTTTGTGGTTTGTCGCTCCTCTGGACCATTATCCGTAGGTTCCCACTTCCCAGCCAACCCTGCTAACTAGGAGCAACCCATAAGCCTTGCGATTTCAGAGATACCCTGACCTTGTCATTTGGCCATAACAATTCGAATTTGACCCTTGCCAAAGTCTTTTTGGTGCATCCAACACACTGACTACAAAAAAACTGATTGTTCACTAATAATGTTTTGGCACATCAGTGTAAAATCACCCTCTACTACTTATTGTATGGAAAAGCTCAGAATCCAGTAAAATATGACAAAATGTTCATTTTTGGTTTCATTAATCCTTTAATAACAATCCAACACAATCAAAATGTGTCTGACAGAAGACCCAAACACACTAACATGGTGTAAAGAGCAGACCAGGTTTTAAATCGGAAGCAAAATGTTTCTTTAAAAAAAAAAAAAAAAAAAAAAAAAACACTGACAGTGTTGTTTACCTTTACACTGGCCTTCTGTAAACTTATCCTAGATTGGAACAGGCCCAGCTTTGACCTACGAAAACACAGAGATGGTATTATAAATCACACACATATCAGACCCAAAGGAAGGAACAAGTAGGATAAATGAAAGCCAGAATCAAAACCTTCCCAGATTTGTGCTGAGGAAGAAACAGACATAATAAATCAAACTAGAGTAGATCACTCCAGCAACCTGTGAAAGTAAGGAAGAAAAAAAAATCCTGGAAGGCAGAAATCTGGTTATAGCATCACAGAGATAACTTCTTATCTTAAAGGTACAGTTCACCCCAAAATTAATCACTTATCCACTCTCACGTCATTCCAAACCCGTTTGACTTTTTTCCACAACAGGGAATATTTTGAACAGTGTCCACACTGCTCTCAACTATACAATGACAGCTCCATAAAGGAAAAAGGACACCATAAAAACATCAATAAGGTTGTGAATGAGCACTATATTCTATCTATATCTTATGAAGTGATATGACAGCTCTGCATAAGAAACAGACCCAAATTTAATTCGATATGAGCTGAAAATCAGTCCCTCCACCATTTTATAACTAACTAAAATTTAAAAACCAAAACTATTACATTGCTAATTAAAATAAAGTTGAAGTAAAATAAAATATTAGAAAGAAAACAAACTTAAGAAGCAAAATTAGAATTGAGTCCTTGGCTACTAACTGAAACCAATAAGTGGAAGTATAAATAAAGTAGTAAAATATAAATTAATAAAACTATAAAAACAAAAAAATCACACATCAAAATTACTCAAATTAAAACTAAAAATATATGAATGAAAGCTAATTCAAAATATTAATAAATACTATAAATTAAACTCTGCCCTCCACTGTAGCTATCATTCATGTTTCTGCATATTCAGATTTAAAACCAAAGCCATTTAGTGGCACTGACGTCAAACTGCAGGACTTGGTATCCTAACGTACCAAGCTTGTACTCATTTCTCGCAACCTTTAATAACGAAAAGAAGTGTGTTGAGCTTCAGGATGTGACACCGAACTTACAGTTTAATGTGCAGCAGTTTGCGTGTCAGCTTGCTGAAGAGATGGCTTGCTCAGCTACTCATCTAATTTTTTTTTTATTACCATTTTAAGAGTCGTCAAATTTACATGTGGCTTCAACAAGCAGATGCGTTTACACTTGTCCAGTTTCTTTTTGAATGCGTCTTAAACCACCCCATGAAGTGGTTTGAGTGAGATCGGACCATTTACACCTGGCCTTTTCATGATCAGATCAGAGAAATCGCAAACTCATGAAGTGACCTGATGTAATGAGGCCCAATGACATGCTTTAAAACTACAACTAAAAAAAGAAAAAAAAGTCACATGGGTTTGGAATAACATTATGTAAAACTGTAGGTTTTTATAACCAACTATGTTCAAATTCAAGTGTAAAAAAAAAGGACAGGCAAAATTACACTATCCATCTAGGAAAAGTCAATTAAAGTTGTTTAAAGAAATTCGAAACATCTAATATTCTGCATTTATGCCTGGATTAAAAGATAACTTCCTCATCACAGTGCCCCATTCATTAGAAATCAGAGTTGCTCGGGAATCTGATACACTTTGATTCATCAAGTCTGCGTGAAAATTAAGGAACCTGACAGATTCTCTCCCATCTTCCTTCTGCCGCTGAGAACAATAACTGATTCTAATTCAGCTTTACTGCCAGCCATGCGAAACAAGCCAAAAGATAGCCAAAATCAATAAAAGAACTGAGTGAGCTCACAACTCCATGCCACTGGACTCGTCTTTCGCCTCTCTGTCTAATCCGGTCTTGGCAGAGGCTTTGAAATGGCAATTTTAGCGTGGGTACAAATGGCCCTTGAAGATGAAGAGAGATGGTTGAGTGTGTTTAACAAATTCTGCATCGGGCTAATAAATTGCTCTGAACAGAGCGGGGTATTCCCAACTGGGGTCTTAAGTATCAGCCAAAGAAATTCATATTTAATGAAGGCATATCATCTCAGCGACACATCTTTTATATTCTTTGGCGCTTTTAATGCGGAGGACATTTTAAGTTTTGGATTCGGAGCTGAACAGGTTCTATAAAAAGGTAGAAAACTGCTTGGTGCAATTCAATTTTAAATTCCAATTGCAAGATATGCACAGTGTTACGCAAACCACATTCCCTGTAACTTTAACAAGCAGAGAACAACACTAGCAAATGGCAAGTTCATTGATTCCCAAAGAATACATGCGATAAAACATACATTGAATGTAAAAGTGTCTGCTAAATCCATAAATGAGTTTTTAAAGGGTTAGTTCACCCAGAAATTTGAATTCTGTCATCATTCTACTCATCCCAATGTCATTGAAAAACCACAAGACTTTCATTCAATCTCGGAACACAAATCAAGATATTTTTTTTAAATGAAATCAGAGATATTTCTGTCCTTCCACTGAAAGTTTAATCACCCAAAACTCTGATGGATTTCATTTAAGCTCATAAAAAACATATGTTTCACATATAAACATTGTTTACAGCATTCTAATTTAGTGACGGAAACTCAAGCATGAGAACAAATGAGGTTCATTCTCGCTTGTTATGCACTTTTGAGCTTCTTTTTATATTCGCTGTGGATAAAACTGCTCGATTCATATGGATATATTTTAAGTTATTTTTAAGAACGTTCTGAAGTGTCACAGTTTTGGGGGAATGGACTTTCAATGGAGGGACAGAAAAGTCTCAGGTCTCTACCTAGAAAATGACATGAGAGAGTAATTGATGCCAGAGTTGACATTTTTGGGTGAACTGTAGTTCTACTCTTTAAGCTAAAAAAAAAAGTCCTATTATCTTAATGTCTAAAGTCAAGGTTTATCATGCATTCAAAAAAATTCAATAGAACATTTTGGAAAATCGCATAAAATGTACACCAATTCCAACCAGTATATTGTTTCACCCCAAATATTGTCCACTCCTGGTGGATATTCTTTAATTAATGGGACTCAATTAATGGGACAAGCACATGTGAAGTGTGTGCTTCTGATCCGGACACCTCTGGGACCATTTGCACCTGCAATACCAGACGCGCTTACTTGGACTCAATGTCAGCCTTTTCCCGCACAGCCTGGGCCATCTGCTCCAACTCAAAGTATTTCTTTTTGGACTTAGCCAGATCCTTCACTGAATCCTGGAGCTCCGCCTGGATCCGACCCAGCTGCTCAATGCACTGTGGGCGGCCACCGCGGGAGAGCAGAGAGAAATGACGTTAGAGAACTACAGCACATGCCGGTTTAGGCCACAGGACCGAGGATCGAGGTTTGTACCTTTTTCAGCTGCTGTTCTTTGTAGAGCCGTACGGTTTTGGCAGGGTCCGAAATCTCGTTCTTGTAGTTCTCGCAGACGTTGAGACGAGACTGGGTCACCTGCACGGTGCCTTCAAGATAAGCTCTCCACACTCCATACACATTCCTACAGCAAGAAATACATGCTTACTGATTGTAAACACTATTTATGGACCAATACTCTCATGTAAACAAAAGTAACAGACTAATATTTGAACAGTTGCACCTGGGAGTTTACTTCACGCATGATCAGTCATAATCAATGAAAATAATCAGGGCAAGTATCCTACAAGTTGCATTAAATCACAGAGCTCTGTATTAAATAAGGGAAAGCTTTGCATGCATTTTAAAAATACCAGAGTGGATACGTTGGTTATCTTCTTGTGAGCCTGTAGTGTGGTAGCCTTTTAATTTAAATGAGACCTATTATGCAAAATATTGTTTTTGAAAATAAATGTTTAGCCTATGTAGCGTGTGTACACAACCACACTATTGTGGGAAAAATCCATCCACTCTGTTTGCAATTTTCCCCATAAATATGAAACCGTCTCAAAATGAGCCATTCAGAAATGTCCTCCAATGTGACATCACAATAGAACAAGCCCCGCCCATGACTGGCGACAGAATCTGCCGTATTAGCTTAGCTCCTCCCCTATGATGAGCTGTACCAAAGACTACAGAATTACACAAAACGCATCTCTGATATTGTTTTGAATGGGCAATAGTGTTGTCACGATACTAGAATTTCTAACTTTGATACGATAACAAGAAAAATATCGAAATTCGATACCATTTTCGATACCACAGAGAAAAAAAACTGCAAAAATATTAAGGGGAATTTTTCTTATTTAAAGTTAAATATAACAAGTCTAGAACATGACAATGGAGGTATATTTTACATGAACAAAAATGTCCTGAGTTCTATTTGTTAATATTTTTTAATTGGACCAGAGAGCTAACATGATCAGTTGTATTTTTATTACCTACTGTTATCAAAGATTAAAATAATACACTGTAACAAAAAAAAAGCACTTAAAAGTATCAAATTGGAGGATAGTGTGTCGGTAATGTATAATAATAGGATTAAACATTCAATTTTCAGTTAAAGGCATGTCATTATAGAATTTAGAGATGCCATTGTCTAGCTGTTTAGTTTAATTAATATCTGTGTAAATCAAATTGATGATAATCGCTAATGAAGGCAAATTGCAGAATTAAATTATATTTTTTGTTAAAGTTTAAAATAAAGTTAAATGGGCACAAGTTAATTTACATTTGACCACAGTTACAATATTAAGATTCGTTAGTCAGATTATGTTAACTTTAAGAAAACGATGAAAAAACGAGACAACACAGACTCATATCAACAACACTAGGCCATCTTGGTTAATGTTTCAGAAAAAATTAAAATGAGAAGAGTTACAGTGTTTCCTTCCTGCGAATGAGACGAGTGCGTCACGTGTGCTGTTTGTCAACGCGCCTTTGGAGAGAAGTGAACGTGACCGCATGGCTGCTATCGATCGATACTTCCGGAAATTAGTATTGGTACCATTCAGGTATAGCAGTATCGATATTTATCGAAATATCAATATTTTTGACAACACTAATGGGCAAAAGTGCAACGCTCAATATGGCAGAGTCCCGCCTTCTAAATTAAAACCAATCGCCGATTGGTAAAGTCATCGCAGCTGCCGCTAGACGCTCCGGAGTCAGTCGGACGCGCGCTTCCACTGCGCATGAGCTTTATCCAGCCTGAAAAAAATTACGTTTTCTGTCATGATTCAAGCGTTTATAAAAAAGTGCTTTTTGAGATGGTTGATGTCAGAGTTCATTTGTAAAAATTTTTAAACATGAAATTTAATAGTAAGTTTGTCAAACCGTTTTGGAGAAGGCGTTTCAGAGGCGTTTCAAAGATGGCGGTAAAGTGAAATGACTTGGCTGTACACAGTCCGCCATGTTTATCTCCTCACCAAAGCATTTAAAAGCAGCATTCAACTAAGAATTGTATTCTTATTAAAGCTACTAAACTTATTCACCAAGAGCAGTAAGTGATTATCTGTTTTTCTTTTGTTGTTACAGCATTTACAACAGTAGGTAGAGTAGGTTTTATGCTGCAGTCACTTTAATACACAGATCTAATATACACATGTGATTTTTTCCCCTGCTGTTCACATTCACAGACATAACCGACTGTGTTTATGTGAACTTTGTGTGTTTTAGACATAACCTTAAAGAGAACTTTAACACTCACGGGATGTACCGTCTGACATAAAGGTTTCTGTGCGCTCAAAAAAAATATATATCACAAGTTTAAACTGATATGGCTTTAAATCGCATACAAACAAAAACTTTCATGATGATAAAGAACTGCAATGTCACGTGAGCGTCAATGTCAGATGTTTTGGTTGGAGGCATGAGCTGTAAAACTCCGCCCTCTTCTGGAAAGTGCGGTGGGGAGCAACAGCTGATTTGCATTTAAAGACACATGCACAAAAACTGAATGTTTTTGCTTCTACTCAAAAATGGACATTTACAACATAGTGAATCTTCACAGACACATTCTGGGGACACCTAAGAATTAAATCTTGTAAAAAGTGGCATAATAGGTCCCCTTTAATTCAGATTTCTATTGTAGTCAGAAAACTTTCTGCATTGAGATTAATCACTAGATTACTTTAAAACTTAGTTATGGCAGTGTTGTAAGACTCAAGAAACAAACTATCAATGTAAAGCACCCAGCATGGAAAATTATAGTTATTAAACATTACAATCCTATTTAACCATAAAATTGTGAAAGAGAATTTTTTTCACTCACCTGTAGTCTGTCCTCTGATCATCAGGTTTGATCCCAGGCCAGTCCCTCTTTAAATATTGACTTGCCAACTTCTGCAGTGCCTGAAAAAGATAAAAAAACAACAACAAAAAACAGCATAAAACAGTTGAATTTGTTTGGTTTCAAAGCTACGCCACAATTCCATTGCTATTCCTCATAACATAAATGGGTGGATGGGGTCATGAATTTTAAGCTAATTAATGTTAATTCTTAAATTGCAAAGACAAGCAGAAATAAACAAGGAGAAGACATTTAATTATGTGGTGCTTACACACTGTTTTACTATTAAAAAATGCTTTGCCTGTAATGCAGTTATAAAAGCATGTGGATTTGAATGCAACATCGATGTCTTCGCATATTTTGTGTTTTCAAACATGAAAACAAAGCAATCAACAGGCCATATGCGTGTTCTCATGACCCTGTCATCGAGCACCATTTATCACTAGCACAAACACACAACATGTTACAAAGCAACCCAAATTCCAACGACTGTGACATATGTTTGCTGTTGGCATGAAGAACGGGGAGCGCGTACGGGCTCCTCTGGGAACGTCAAAGGCCTAGGCCTCTCGAAATTACAGTTCCACCCCTAACTACACAAACGCCACCTGACATATGGTGAAACAAGGCGGCCCTACTTCCTAATATTTTCACTCTTCCGCCATTGTAAATGGAGGAGGAGAGGTGCACCTCTATTTGAGGCTGATTAGCCGCTGGCTTTCATAGCGGCCCATCCCCACCTGCCCAATTCCCATATAGCAAACAACGGCACTCAAAGTCGCTCGCTGCGAACACAGCATCTACAGTGCGAGCGGATGAGAGCATGGCATGTGTTTGTGTTTGTGTAAGCAGCAGGGAATGAGGCAGGAGAAAGGGGCTCTTCTTTTCGGCTGAGGGCGGCGGCGTGGCACAGACTGGCCTCTTTCAGACCCTCAACAGGACATTACAGATCAGCTGGGCTGACGCCTTTTATTTTCCTTCCTCTGCATGACTCCCTCTGCATATTAGAATAATCACTGGACATGTTTTTCAACGCTGGACACGCACACACATACACACAAAGAAAACAAGACGGAATATAAAAAGGTCAAAGAAAAAAAAGAAAACTTAAAACAAAAAAGTCTTAGTGTGTACAAGGTTGGGCCATATGTTAAATTATAATAGGGACTTTAAGTTTAAGCAACAGCCTCTGGTGGAACGGCAACGGCATTCTATTGTGCATGTGCGACATTAACTGCTACTTCGCGACGTTCTCCTGTAACCGTCTATTACCGGAGAACAGCTGACTTGCCGTAGTCATTACGTGACAGATTGAGAGAGTTAATGTCATATTTTAGGTTATGTGGCATTGTAATCAGTTCTGTATATCATTAAAGGTGCTCTAAGCGATGTCACATGTTTTTTAGGCCCAAACATTTTTAGTCACATACAGCAAACATCTCCTCACTATCCGCTAGCTGCCTGTCCCCTAAACACACTATAAAAAAAAACGGTCTATGCAGAAAACGCAGGCTCCACAAATGGCAACAAAAACAAACTGCAGCAACCTGTCCCACGAAACATAACAAACTGTTCCAGCCAATAACTGACAAGAAGGCCCTGGGGGTGGGGTCAGTGCAGATGAGGAGGAGGGAGGGTCTATCTAGCCTCCGTTTTGTTTGAAAATACTTTAAACGTCAACAAGAAGTCACCCGACATCGCTTAGAGCACATTTAAGTGCCAAAAATCAACCTTTTTCTAGCTTTTTAAAATCACTTTCTTGTTTGTATTTAGTCTGATGATTCAATTATCCCCTTTGCCGCACTCTTTAGCTACGGCAGTTAACCTTTTACTTCCGGTTTCCGTTACCGTTCTATCAGTAGCTGTTGCTTAAAGTCCCTATTAACAATATACTGTACTCCATATGATTTTTGCTGGAGAAATACACTTGAGCATCAGTAAAAATCTTTATTTGATTTTATTTACCAATAAAGCCAAAATTTCTTTGGCTTTATTTGACTGACTTTAGACTAGTTTTGCAATCTTTTTGAAAAAAACTACATTTTTATTTAGAATAATTTGTGAACAACTCGAAAAAACGATTTAACGACTCATTCAAAATGACCACATTCTTCATTGAGTTTATTAAAAAAAATATGCAAGTAAACATTAACATCATTACCATTTACAGTATAAGTGCTGCTTTTTTTCATCTGTGTAATAAAAAGAATTATAAATTATGAAATATCATCTCTGCTTTGTGTTCATTTAATAATTTAGAAAAACTGTTGGGGTGGGGGGGGGGTCTAAAAGGTAAATACATTTGGAAAATAAAACAATAAATATTAAATAAATAAATAAATCAGTATAATTTTAAATGAAGAAGCTCTTTTAAACTTAAAACAAACATACGAATAACAACATCATATGCAAATTTTAATATGTACGCATACACGCACAAACACACAAATAAAGAAACAGACGAAAAAGGGTACTGGACAATGACTGGTAACTTTACTGACACAATATCGAAAACACGACTGTGGTTTCTTCAGAACTGAGCCTTAGCGGTCTGCCAGCAGTAAACACAGTCCAAGCAAAGCCATAAGAATTTCACATGAAAGAAACAGGAGCCACTAATGTAAACATGAAGAAAAATGAAATGACCCAGTCTAAACATTCAATCAGGCAAATCGGACAAACCAACAGAGAGATTCAGAAACGTCCCCGTCAAATAAGGCCAGAATCTCTGAAATCTGACAAGAACACTTGCTAATGCCACAGTTAAAGATGTAAGAATGAATCTTTTTCAGTTAAACTGTTCTTGTTGCCATTAATGCATTATGTCCACTTCAGTGTTTGTTGGTAAAAAGGCATCTGTTAAGACATGAGGCCACACACTGCTCCCTGTAGATCCAGGAGAGAGGTGTTCAGATTCAGCTTCCAAATGAATGGGAGTCTACACAGCAGTGGCGGCTGCTGGTCTTTCAAAGAGGGAAAGCTCTTTTTTCTTCTTCTTTTTTTTTAAACTCGACTGTCAGGTGTGGTGATGGTGAAAAGAGCGAGGACTCGATGCAGAGTTGATGGGCTTTATTTTATTGATAAAAAACAAACAAGAGGAATAAATTGGGAGCCAAAAAAGTCAGGTAACGAGGGAGTACAGGTGGGGCAAAATAACTAATAATCAGGAAACAAGATGGGAGTCGACATAATGACAGGAAAGCACATATGGCACAACAAACACATGACAAGCACAAGCCATGTGCTCATACCAAACATGACAAAAACACATGACCAATAAAACAAATTAAAAAGTAATTGTGCTCACACAAAATGAGACCTGAAGAACGATGAGAACACTCATAAGACGTGTTCACACAGAACATGACAACAGCACACAGCTAGTGTAAAACACAAGCTGTGTGCTATACAGCAAAAGACAAAACATGACATGAAAGCACGTGGCCAATGTAAACACAAAACATGTGCTACACATTACACAACACTGAACAGAGCGAACATGACAATACAGAACGCTAACGTTACGCATGAGTACGACCATAAGGTCATCCTGTGCACTCACAACCGAAAACAAACACGCGGAAAATGCATGTCCGAATCCCAACACAAAAGTGAAACCAAACTAGATGTGCCGTGATTCAAACACCACACCCGCACATGTAACAAGACACCTGACATCGACGGAAGAAATGTGGGAATTAGGTTGAACTGTGAAATATCTGATGAAAATTTGCAAATACTAAGAAATATGTTACAGCAGTTTTCGAGTAAAATACACACAAAATCCGCGACGAGACTGAGCACGAAGTCTTTAAACTAGCTTCCGCGTCAGCGATTTTTTTATTGGGTGAAATCGCTGTCAATCAAAAGGAGATGCAATCCTCCAATCATCACGCGGACGCCCGGACGCCAGGCCAGCCCACTTCCCTATTCACCCCAGAGACGCCCGGCGTCCGTGGGCGGGACATAATCGCAGCATTTATCCAATGACCGTCTAGTTTAACAGCACTGAAAAAAACTGTTCAAAGCAGCCCCATTGAAGTCAATGGACGCCGAGCTTCAACGGGGAAATGCCATAGGAAAATGCATGCACTGTGACGCGCTACAGGTATGCATGAGAAGGAGATCAAGTCAGCCGACCTGCTATTTGTATTCTGAACGAACTCGTCTTCGAGATTACCGCGTTCTAACGCATTTTTACTCAATAAAATGTTAACACAATAGTACACATTTGACCATTATTTTTTTGACATTATAGGGGAAGCTGAGCTTCCCTTGCAGTCTTAAAGAAATCTCCACTGCTACACAGGTGTGTGTCATGTATATTAAAGCCATAGAAGTCAATTCAAGACTTCCGCTGTCAAGCTCAGGAAATTACAGGCAAACACACCACTTCATCTCCATAAACAGAAGGTGGAGTGGTTGTTATGGCAACCGGAACAATCACCCCGTGCGGTCCAGATCAGGTGGACCACTGCTTTGAATCAATGCTCTGATAAGGTGTGCCCAGCTAACTTAAAGCTGTGCTGTATTCGGTCACAACAGAACATGTGAATACTGCATTAATGACCCTGCCTGTTTGTTTCGATTATTTTCTGACTGAAACATGCAAATGTTAAAGCTAAAGCATGTAATTTTTGAGACTTTGGAGCCACCAAATGAAAAAAATAAATAAATAAATAAACGAAAAAATGATTGCCTTCCCCAACACACCCTGTCTAAGCAAACACAAGACACAGCCCAAACTTATGAAGTCAAACCTGAAGTTGATATTTCAGACATTTCCAGAAATCTAATATAGCAATTGCTTATTTTTAGTAAAGGCCCTGACACACCAAGCCGATGGTCAACCGTCGGCCAATGTCAGGCTATTGTTGAGCGTCTTCATTTTCATTGTGTCGTCAGTACTGCGTCATCATGAAAATCTATAATTTGCATATTGTATTTTTAAGGCTAGCCAGTTTTAACATTCAAGCGATTTTAAATTGTTCAAGCGAGATAAGATGTAAAAGAGAACTGAATGGACTACTTGCACAATTAGTTCTAGTTAATACATATCAGGAGTTTAGTTTAGTATCCACTAAGCTGCAGCACTCCTATATGCTCGTCTTCTCATTAAAGGGATACTTCAGGACAGTGTTGTAGTACTCGAGACTCGGACTCGTCTCGGACTCGGTCTCGAGACCATATTTTAATGGTCTTGGTCTTGTCATGGACTCGTGTGCATTTGGACTCGGAATTAACTCGTACTCGAACATTTTTTTTTTAGGACTCGGAATTATTCCCGAGTCCACTCGAGTTCAATTAAAAATATTTTTCATGATTATTAATGTATGTTAATAAAAATATTTCTTTAAATTGATTGACACGTCCAGTGGTGATTTTCTAGTGCGCAACTGCGCATGACAAATTGTAATAAAATTACTTTTAACACCACCTTCTATGTGGCCTTTTTACCCTAAACTGATCATATTTTTTAAACTCTAAGTAAATTCAGTAAAAAAAAAAAAAAAGGATTTCTCTAAGTAAATAAAAGTAAATTAGGTAATCAACCCTCACTGGTCTCGGTCTCGACTCGGACTTGACCGTCTCTGGTCTCGGTCTCGACTCAGACTTGACCGTCTCTGGTCTCGGTCTCGACTCGGACTCGACTCTCTCTGCTCTCGGTGTCGACTCGGACTCGAGTGAGGTGGTCTCGACTACAACACTGCTTCAGGATTTAGCATTAAGTCTTGTATTAGTAGAAAACCTCTTATATTTTCCAATGACCATGCTTTCCACCCTCATATCCCCCTGAGACAAGACATTTATGTATTTTTTGTCTGGAAAAATCCTCAGATGATGCAAAAATCGTAATTTTGGATCATCAGAGGATCTTTTGGCCAGAGGCTAAAGACTACAGTCAGTAGTAGGGGCTGTCCCGCATGTTTTCAACCTGCCCATAGAGGGTGGGATCTCACTCACAGAATGTAAACAGTGTCAGCCATCTTTTTTGGAAGCCAAGCTAACAGGCTCTTGTTCTGTGGAGAAAGCCGAGTAGTAGGGGTTACCTCTACCTCTCTACTTTTTTCCCAGACATGTCCGGCCGTCAATGTCCAGGATTCAGCTTTTGTGTTCTGGAATCGCCATTCATTGTTTACTGAATTCATTCCAATTAGTGAATCTGAATGTAGTGTTTACCTGAATTAGTAGTAGAAAGTAGTATTAACAACTACTTCTTCTTCTTCAAAAAAAAAATACCCCAAACTTTTGAACAGTGGGGTAAGTAAACTAATCAACAAACAGTAGCCTACTTAAATCAGACTTACACTGACAGGTTAAAAATCAAACGTCTGATCACACACCCCTCTCCTCAACTAACCACACCTAATGCCTGCAGCTTGTTCAAATGCCCAAGTATGAGAAATCCTAACAGTGAAGTTTTTGTAAGTGAACACTAATGAATACGGCCACTGTGTCAAAAAGACCATAATTGGTCATCATAGGTGTGGCAGCAAACAGGCCAGTCGTAACAGGAAGCTCCCACCACTGCACACACAGTCACTTCCTGTTTGCAGGCAGAGGTTGGAGCAGTCGAGCCGACGGCAGGATATCCGCAACAGACCAAACAAAGTGAGAGAACGAAAAAGTGAGAAAGAGCGAGAGATAAACGTCTCCTTCCTGCTCTCATGTTCTTGACATCAATTGCTAAATTAACCAGTGAAACTAGAACATTAAATCTTTCCCCACCAGCGTTTAAAAAAAACGTTGCCAGCCACCACCAGTGTTTTTGAACATTTTCACAAAAATGTCATGACTCCCAGAATATTTTTTGTATGAATATGTGAACATGGACTAAATCAAAAGAAAGAATAGACCCTCTGCTTTTAAACAAAAAGCCATTTTATTCTAACTTCATGCATTCTTTTTTTTTCTTGAATGTGTGTAAAGTTTCACAAAGCAAAATTAAGCAAGTTTTAGTCAGACAACATCTGGATGGGATTCAGAACGATGATCAAAACATAGATGGAGTAAATCGAGTCCATCAACACCAATGCTTGCACAGTCCTGAAGCTCATCCTGGGTCAACATTTCATTCAGTAACATTAGGCAGTTTTGATTTATATGACTATGAAAGATATCGCTTGTTTCTGCATCTTCTTCGCATGTGATTTGAGCAGGAGATTCTGTACTCTTTCAAATGACGCTTAAATGCGTCGCACTGTACCGTATAACAGTGAAAACACGTAAAGTCCGAAACTTCCGTCAATGGTGGGGAAATTGTTAAAGTAACACTATGTAGTTTTTCAACCTTCAAAATATATTTCCAAGACCCTTGTGATGGTACATTGACTCACAATAGGTTAAATGACACGACAGACTATGGCAGGCTATGGTCTGTATCACTTTTACTTGCGCTATGAAACTTCGGGTTTCGGGTAGTAACCGGAGCACAAAAAGAATTACAAAATTAGACTGCTTTACGGCATACGTCACTTCCTCAAATTGGTCATTGTTGATTTTAAAGCCGGTGGTGGATACACAGTGAGCGTGCGAGTACGACAGTAGGCTGCGGTAGGCTAAATTATTTACGTCAGCTTTAATAGACAATTCCGCTTCCAACCTGTAGGGCGACCGCAGACGAAAAGTTCCTTGGTGTTGCTAAGAGAAAGAAAGAAAAATGAAAATGGGTCCTTGAAGTCATTTTTAATAATGCACACAAGGCCACACGCCATTGCTAACGCTATTGCTTTGAAGTATTTTTAGGCCTAAATTTGTTTGCATTGCAAGGATCACCTAGAACATGACAGCAAGTTTCACAAAAATATACAGAAACACTGAAACAGATATGGTTTAAATTATATTAAGCAGTTTCTATTGCACGGACTGAAGACTCTTTCATTACATTTTCTCACTGAAATTCTTTCTCCATCTTTATCACTTTCTAATAAATGTAATTTAATCCGGAATAAAAGTGATGGATAACATATATATATATATATATATATATATATATGTATATGTGTATATATACATGTATTTATATATATATACAGTATATGTATATGTGTATATATACATACATACATTATATATATATATATATATATATATATATATATATATATATATATATATATATAATTATGTTATTATTTAACACACACACACATTGCCTTGGCAAATTAACTAACTGAAATAAGCTGGAAATAAATGTGAACTAAAAGAGGTTCTGAACTAAAATTAATATTGAAATAAAAAATAAATTTAACTTAAACCATAATATTTAAAAATATTTAAAAAAGTAAAAATTTAAACCTTTATTAAAACTGAATCAAATCTAAAAAGAATATAAACTAATACAAAATACTAATAAAAACTATAACAGTAGTAAAATAAAGTCAAATCAAATCACAAAGAACTAAATAATCACACATGACCTCTGGGCAGGGATGGCACATTCTACCGGAGGTCTGTGGTGTTGTGTGGGTGTTTGTGCAGCAAACGTTGGCCCAATGTTTTCAGGCTTCAGTCTGCACAGGCTTTTCTTTGTGCGTCCCTCTATTGTAAGGTCAGTTTCCAGAACCGGCCCGACCTGGCCTGTCCTCTCACAGGGGCACAATAGGGGCATTGAGTGGGCACTGAACTGCCTTTGAGCTCTGATAAAGCACCCGAAGGGCTGCTTCATCCTGTGAGCTTTTCTGGCATCATCCAGGTCTGTCCCTGCGATCTTTAAGTGAAGTGGGAGTTCATTCAATTCTTCACGGTTCGGGACTGAGGGGTGAACAGGCTTTCAGCTGGCTCTGGTGTGGCACTGCCCAGTGGACGGTACGGGCCACAGCTTGGCACCCTGGCTAAAAGCTGTGAAAGAGAATGATTTATGTGCCGTGTAAATTTTGACTGACTTTAAACGACTGGACAGACTTCTGGGACTGTATAAAGCTCTGTTTATTTTAAATAGTGAACCAGTTTGGACAATATAACGCTTTTTATGCAACTAGGATGCTGTCCCAAATCTCCATGACCTCTATACCTTAACAAGAGTCTGGTGATATCACGCAATGGCGGAACACAGCTTACAACTAAAATATTGAATCATTTCACCACAAAAACAAAAGAAATTATGCATAAAGAAACAATTTCCATGACAATTAAGAACAACGTATCCCCCAAATTCTCATTACTGTAATGCACTTAAATGTTAACTTTTGAGATTTGTTTGTAATTAGCATTAATGATGATTCTCATTAGATTCCCATTACTAGAATACAGTAACCTACTATTTAGCAATACAATTATATATATATATATATATTCATTTAAATCAGCATAAAATGAATGCATATGGAATGCAATATATTTAGAAATAAAATATTTTGAATTTAAATGAGCATAATTAAAAGGAAGTAAAATAAATAATAACATTATTCTTTTGTATATATTAAATGAATTATTCAAATTGGATTATGAATTTTATAAGCAAAATCAAAACTTTTTTTTCGTTTTTATTCCCTTTTGGGGTGAAATATTACCTAGACATTTTTGACAGATATATAACAGTGAAAAAACATAAATAAATAAACAAATCATAAAAAAAGCCACAGCGCTTTTGGTTCATAATACTAGCCTATATATAGCATGAGGTTTTAAACCAAAGAAGGCAACAGTGAAATATGTTTACATCCGTAGTGTCTATTGAAGCAAGAATATCCCTGTTTAATAATTTGACTCACTATGACTGTCTGATATATAAAAAAGTATTTTTGGCTATGAAACAATCAAATCATTGAAGCACAGCATCAGCCCATGAATTACAACATCCACAGTTAATCAACCTCTTATACAGGATTCATTTCCTTGAAAATGAAACCATTTCATTGCTTTAAAAAAAAACCCGGCAAGCATCCAGGTGAGACATTGAATGACTCATAGTGTAAAAGTACAACTGTGTAACTGAATATTCAGCATTACTCCATTCTTCAGTGTCAAATGATCCTTCAGAAATCATTATAAATATGCTGATTTGATGTCTGCTCAAGAAACATTTCTTTATTATCATTACCAATCAATGTTGAAAACTTTTGTGCTGCCTGATTTTTTGAAACATTATTTGAAATAGAATACTTTGTAACATTATAAATGTTTTTACGATCACTTTTTATCAATTATTACTTATTCCTTGCTGAGTAAAAAAGTATTAATTTCTAAAAGTATTAAAAGGGTGGCAAAAAAAAAAAAAAAAAAGTTATTATATTTTTTTAACATGTACTGAACTGAATAAAAAAAAAAAACACTGAACTTAAACACTGGACTGGTTGTGTCAATATGACCCAAATAAAATTAGCATTGCTCTTTTTTTTTATAATCCGTTTTTACACTGATGTTAGTCCATCAGCTTCTAAATAAAAAGTAATGAGACCTACTTTTAATTTTTGTTATTTTTTTTTCCTCACAGAATTTGCTAAATAACTGATGATTTGATATGATATTATGACGATATAAATTGACAGACTAAACAAGAGACAGACATTAAAACATAAGAGGTCTGAGTCTGAATATATCGAGGCTTTGAATCTCGAACAAGACAATTCCCCTGTGTGCTTATTCACTTCAAAGCACTCCTAATGGGATGGTGTCCTGACATCCCAAACTATCCTCTCATGCACTACATATGCTTTATATTGCTGCTGAAAGGAAAATGCTTAGGGTAAGATGGTAATTTGTACCCCGGAGCTTCGTGCTTGCCATATGCTGCATGTTCCTCTCATGTTCCTCATGAAATGATAGACACAGCGAGCTGTTATCTCCTGCTTTCCCTATTGCTCTCCTGTGTTGATGACAACAGAGATACAGAGATACAGACATACGTGTGGTGAGGTCAAGGGACTCGTCAATGAGAACTAGGAAAAAGGTGAACAGTGAAAGTCTAGAGAGGAAGCTATTATACGTATAATTTGTAACTTAAACTAACCGTTTTCTATTTTAACATATTTAAAATACAAAGCTGAATTTTCAGCATCATTCTTCCAGTCTTCAGTGTCACTGAAGAAATCATTCATATGCTGATTTGCTGTTCAAGAAATATTACTTATTATTATCATCAATGTCTTTACTGTCACTTTGGATGCATTCTTGCTGAATAAAATGTATATATTCTTTTATTGAATTTTACATCGTACACCGAATTGTAGCAGAATTAAAACAACAGAGCTAAATAGAGCTGAATAATGACAACCATGTATCTGTAGAGCTGCATTACAGCTGAAATCAAAGTTGATCATTGATGAATTTTACAACACCATTATTTTACTGTTAATTAAATTTTAATCTGCTTTGAAACAATCTGTTTTGTAGAAAGTGCTATATTAATAAATCTGACTTGTAAGTGGTGTACGCTTATGCAAAAATCACCATGATGTTGTGGGTTGTTGCCAGGGTGTTGCTATGTGGTTGAAAAGGGTTTTTTTTTTTTGGTTGTTAGCTTATTGTGCAGTTGCTAGGCTTGTTTCTGGCCCGTCAAAAGTGTCCACAATGTTAAAAAAAAAGTTGCTGCCTTAAACATCCAAGTTGATTGTCCTTAAAAATGTAAGTCTTTTCAACTTAAATGACATGACATTTAAATGACACTTTTTTTTGACGAGTTACAGTAATGTAAAAACATTTTTTTACAGTGCATCCCCAAGTCATGATATGGCTCAGGTCACTGAAATGTAATACTTTTCGGAAAATCTCCTGCTATATAATACTACTACTACTACTACTAAAAATGCATGACCACAAATGAACAAGTGCAAAAGCTGCAAAGGGGCAAGGAATGCGTAGACACCAGGGGGTGGTGAAACCCAATTCATCTAGTCTAGCTTTCACCCTCCCGTCTCTTGAGACAGCGCAACACTGACCAAGCCTCTGGTCTCCATTTCACCCCATGACCTCCAACCTGTTGGCCCATGATTTAATGATCCCTCTGAGAGATACGGACCTGGTGGAGTCCAAAAAGCGATGCACACTAAAACAGCAATGGTTTTCTGGTAGGAACGGAAATGGTGCTAGGATTAGGCACAATTGTTGAGTCCCTCCACACAAACTCTAAAAGGATCCAAATGAACACGGAATGCAAACGTCCAGGAGACCACACACATTAAGCCGAAGCCTCCAGCGAGCTCCCGCATGTATAAATATCACACCCAGCCTGTTGGAAGCGATCTGTCCTTGGGGCTGCCGCTGCCACATTATCAGCGTTTTAATGGAGACATGGTGCATTAAAACACTATTAAAGTGTGCCAGCACCGCTCACAAAGGAGTGTGAGAATCGATCGTGGCCGTTTTACGCTTTGTCATTCTGATTAATACAGTAGGACAGAGCGGGTGGGGCGAAAACACGTGTTGTGTTGCACACTACGTGATGAAAATTCCCATGGAAGGAGAGAGAGTCTCTGAACAGCAAGGCTGGGGACAACACGGTAAAGAACCTGATAGAGACATCTGGCATTGGAATGACCTGCTTTAAACCCATCCTGCCCCAGAAAACAAAAAAACAAAACAACATGCACCCCGAGTCTGATCCCCTCAACCCCCTCCACCTTGGCCGGCTTCTCTATGGGAACAGCACTTTTCTTGCCCATCTTTCTCTAACAAAGGCAACCTGCACATTTAAACTTCAGCTAAACACTGAAAGTTTAAGTAAGCATGTATTAAAACAGTAACTCAATATTGGTAAGTAAAAATTTCAGGCTTGATCGCATAGACCTCTTGTTGCATACTTGTCCGATAAAATGGTGCTTGCGATTTGAAATTCTAGTGGTAAAATATGCATACGTTAAAGTATTTTTTTGCCCTTTTTACCTCAAAGAAATATCTTAATAGAACATTCTTAGTTTCTGCACATTTTAATGGATGGTCGTTGGTGTGGCGTGACTTAGATGATGAGTATCTTCATCCATCTGCAGTGCAGGTGACAAAAACTGGCAATATTATAAGATGTGTTTTTCATCTCTTAAAAAATGCACATTTGACGGTAGCTTAAGTTGACAGTAGCTTGAGTTAGGATGCAAATGTAAAATGATGTTTATTAGTAAAAACAGTAACATCTGTGAAAATTGAAACAAAACGCCTTAAAGGGGAAATTCTGACTGTTTGAGTTAGGACTATTTTTAATAAAATTAACCATTCGTCACGTATCACACATTTGATTATGAGGTAAAACCGCGCATATAGCAACTCACTACTATGGTGAAATGTAATTTTATGATTTCTATGATATTTGTTATGATAAACAGTAACCTAGGCTGAATCCCAATTCACCCCTTGGCCATACCCCTTGTTTTCGAGTGTACCCCTTGGCCCTTAAAACAGAGTTACAAAGGCCAAGGGGTTGAAATATTCCCCACGAAATGGAACAACCCTTCATGAACCCGATACGTCATCAGTAGGGGTGTAAAGGTACATGTATTCGTATTGAACCGTTTCGGTTCGAGGCTTCCGGTTCGGTACGCATACAAACCGAACGATTGCTTGAACCATTTTTCCTGCCGGCAAAATTCGTGGCCAACACAACGTTGCGCAACATCAAATGGCAAGCGTAATGAAAGCAGAACGAAACTGTGCTACTCGTTATGTGCTTCACGGATCGTTTATCAGTCCGGACCAGCAGCAACATCTGTGCAGTGCGAGCCGATCTCGATCAAGCAACAATTTTACTACGCGCTAAGAGATCCGGTAAAGAAAACATTTGAATAGGCCACTGAGGTAATAACATCGCTGCGAGATCTAGTGAGATGCATTCACATTTCTCCGTTATTAACCGTAGATCTCTATTAGATCAAACAGCGCTGACGTGGAAACAAGGAGAAACATTGTGCCGTGAATGAACTAGTAATACTTTACGTCCACAGACCAACAACATTCACCATGGATTTAATATAGTAACACTAACTGGAACCAGTTTGGCTGGAATGGTGAAATGCTTTCAAGTACTTCACACATCTTTTTCCAGCACTTCAAAATTCAAATATTATATAAATAAATACATTTAAAAGTTATTTTTAATGTGATGACCAAAACATTATTTGTTCATCCTTCAAAGATGACCCCCTGAAAGTTTCAAGATCTAGGAAAACTCACACTTATTTAAAACATTTTTTTTCTTTAAACAAATAGGAAATTTCTCTGTATCGAAAACGTACCGAACCGTGACTTTAAAACCGAGGTACGTACCAAACCATGATTTTTGTGTACCGTTACACCCCTAGTCATCAGTCGTCGGCGATGGCTCTGCCGTTACAGAGTTTTTACAGGATTTCTCCATGACAACAACTGAAAATCAGCGCAGCTGCTCTTAACTTCTAATAAACATGATGATTATAATATCCCTTCCTCGAAATGTACGTCTTTTCTGATCGGAAAGGTAATTTATTATACCATTTCTTAATTTAAATGACTATAGTGTTATTATAAGAGTAAATAAAGTGCGTGCTGGAATCATCTGGGGCTAAATTTAAATGTTTAACCGTTTACGAAACCATCTTTTTTTTTTTTACGATTTTCGATGCATTCCGTGAACTTTCTCTTAGCCCTCCGTTTGGAGTGTGCCTCTGAAAAATCTCAGTTTCGAGGGCTAGCCCTACCCCTTCGCCCTACCCCTCGATCTCAACAAGAATCGGGACACCCTACCCCTAGACGTGAACGTGCAAAACGGAGGGGTAGGGCCAAGGGGTAGGGGCAAGGAGTGAATTGGGATTGAGCCCTAGTTTTCCCACTGGGCCACTATACAGTGTGGGCCAGCCAGTTAGTTACTTCCAGTTAGTTACTGTTACTACAGTAAATCCATGGTAAATGATGGTGATTTGTTGATTGAAAACGGGATTCAGGTTTGTCATCTGTCTTTTTAAACTAGTTTAAATCAGCAAGACATGAGTGTTCTTCACTGAATTCAAGCACTTCTCATTGGATCTCACAGCACTGTCCAGTCGGCCAGTGTGGTCTAGCAACGCTCCGTTGGCTTTCGAAGTGGAAAAACCAAGCTCTGGTCTGGCCAATCACATTGTGTATAGAGTTGTTGGACAGGCTTAACACAATGATGGCAGAGTTGTGACGGTTCTGCGCCGTGATTTCCCTGCTACTTGAAAACAAACAAGATGCTGCTGGCGAACAGTAGTCTTTCGATTCGGCTTTGGCCGCGACTCTGGAGAACTTGGGAGTTAAGAGAACGTCACTTAACATGTGTTCGGAGTTTTGACGACCGGATACGGCAAAAGTTTAATATATAAATAGCTCCGCTGGTGGGAAGACACATGGGACTCACTCAGCCACAGCTGTTCGTTGCTCTGGTTGGTTAGTGCTATCGGGATGCAGAGGGATATTGAAAGACGACCTTTTATCCCGCCCCTCGGATTGAGGTATGCCAATTGTGAGTTCCCAAACCTAACATATTGATGTAGGTCTGGCTACTGTTCAGTAATTGTGTGACCGAGACCGACCAGCAAGTAAACGCTCTAGTAAGTTTGCGCTGTGTTGCCATTTGAGCCGAGAGGATAAATGGTCCGTGTGGCGCAGTTCAAAAGAGTAGCGATGTTTCCTAACGCTTTTGGTGCATAAACATTATATGGAACATTTATCAAACTCTTGTTATAATTGTATCTAGGAATATTACATCATGATAATTATCATTATCGTTTTATCGCCCAGCCCTAGTGCAACATGATACACAACCAGCCTCTGTGACCTCCAAAGGGTACTTCCTAAAGTCTCCCTGATGTCTCTGTACCTGGAAGAGCGTCTGGCTCCATTGCGCTGATGCTTAATGGGTTTTACGGCCTATTTTAAAAGGGCTATTATCAGCTTTGCTGCCCAGACATACACAAACATAAGCAGACACACACACCACGTCAGCTGGGCATGCCAATAAACAGTACTGCAACATTCCTTGTATTTGTTCACACGGTCTTCTCACACTCTACAGGAGGTCCGTCTGTCTATCCATCTCCCTCTATCACGCTAGTCACTTTCCTTCCTTCCATCTAGCTCTGTCAAACCGTGATTGATGATCCCATCGGGAGTCACTTCACCCAAACCATGACATCATCTCCTTACTGGCCTCTTGGTCGCACTCAGCTGCAGTCGACCGGGCCTGCAGGCTTACGCAAAATTACTGATGCTGATGTAAGCCGTGTCACACGACAGTGGAAGGCATGTCTACCTGTGACAGAAATCCGCTGACGCAAAACGGGTTAGCTCACCAAAAAAATAAAATGATCCCATAATTTACTCACTCTCAAGCCATCCGAGGTTTATATGACTTTCTTCTTTCAGCCAAAACACAATTGGAGTTATATATCAAAAAATATCCTGGCTCTTCTGAGCTTAATAATGGGAATGAATGGTACCCTAGATTTTGAAGCCAAAAAAGGCCTGTATCAACCACCTGGAGACGTATGGATTACTTTTATGATGGATGATGGATGCACTTTTTTTAGGGGGCTTTAAAGTCTAGGGTACCATTAACTCCCATTATAAAGCTTGGAAGAGCCAAGCTATTTTTTAATATAACTCCGATTTTGTACGGGTAAAAGAAGAAAGTCATATACAGGATGGCTTGAGGGTGAGTAAATTATAGGTGAATTTTCATTTTTGGGTGAACTAACCCTTTAATGCACTGTTTATATAATACCAATAATAAAGTTTTGTAAACTTTTCTGACCCATAGAATTATAGATGCTGATTTTGCTACCGCAACTTTACGACTTCGCATTCCCAAAGCTGAGCATTAATAAAACAAATAAAACTCATATCTCATTATCTGATAAGACAGTGAAAGCAGAACTGTGGGGAATTTTAACAAGATCTCTTCCTTTGAGAAGTAATTAGGGCCAAATCTCATTTGTTCACCAAGGGAGTAATGTTCATCATTACTCCAGTCTTCAGTGTCACATGATCCTTCAGAAATCATCCTAGTGCCAATTTTGTGTTCAAGAAACATTTGTTATTATATTTTTTATGGAAACCGTGATACTTTCTTTTATAGGATTCTGTGATGAATGGAAAGTTCACAAAAACAGCATTATTTTGTAGAATATTATGTAACATTATAAATACCTTTACTGTCACTTTTGATCAAATTAAAGCTGCAGTAGGGGGTTTTGGGAAAACGTTGACTTACATGAACTCCAAGTTATGTAATTAACATTAGTGGAATATGATTGTGACCAAGCTGGGGTCTCAAATGTTACATGTTTTCAGAAATAAAGATGGACAGACTTTTCCCCTTTAAATGAGATAAGTGTGTAAAAAAAGTGTGTATTTTTACAGCTCGGTCACAATCATATTCATGATTAATCATATGATTGTCATAGTTAACTTTTGATTAACTGCAATTAATCGCACATTTTTTTTATATTCTAAATGTCTCTTGATTTCTTTTTGTCCCATTATTTTAATGCTCTTATCAACATGTAAAAGTGGATCAGCTTACTTTGTGCAAATGTTTTTTATTGAAAACAACATTGGCACACTGTGTTCAAACTCACACTAACATTCTCACTTTGAGCAAATAATCTCTCACATGATGTAACACTGTCCATCAACAAAAGAGTGAAAGAAACTGATGAGGTCCTAATATTGACGAGGGGGCGGAGAATTCGCATCAGCTGTGTGTGAGTGTGTTTTTGGCCATCATCAAGGACGTGCTGCGATGATGATAGCTCAGTTCACAACGAATAAAACACACAGATCACTTTGGTCAGTCAATTGAACCATTTGGCAACTTTTAAAAGTAAACTTTCAATTCAGAATCTTACTGGCATCCATTTCGGCACCTCGCGCTCGTCATCCACTCAAAATGTAACGTTAACCAACTATTTGGCCGTCTCGCAAGCCCAAACGATTGGGTGTGGCGTGCCTGTTTTGTTTCAGGTCTAGCTAGATCCGCTTGCGCTTTGGTCTACGAAGCAACTTAGCACAGTGCTGCGCATGCCGCTTCATGTTGCAAAAGCATGTGAAAAAACTACAAAGTTTGCTAGGCAAAGAAGAACGTTAATCGCACGATAAAACAATTGACGCTGTTAAAATGGGCTTGCGTTAACGCCATTAATAACGCGTTTAACTGACAGCCCTATTAAAGGGTTAGTTCACCCAAAAATGAAAATTAAGTCATTAATTACTCACCCCCATGCTGTACCAACCCCGTAAGACCTTCGTTCGTCTTCGGAACACAAATGAAGATATTTTTGATTAAATTTGAGAGCTGTATAACTACCACATTGGCTCCTAAGGGACTGCCTCTTGACGGCCCAAAAAGTCAATGAAGAAAATGTTTAAATATCCCAAGTGACTACCGTGGCTCAACTATATGTTTATCAAGCGACGCGAATACTTTTTGTGTGAAAAAACAAACAAAAATAACGAGTTTATTCGACTATTTCTTTTCTTCCTTGTAGGCCAGAACGAGACTTCCTTAGATTTCCACGACGCATGCGCGAGAATTGCGATCTGCTTACACCAGCTTACACCACTTCAGATCGCAATTCTCGCGCATGCGTCGTGGAAATCTATAAGGAAGTCTCGTTCTGGCCTACAAGGAAGAAAATAAATAGTCGAATAAACTCATTATTTTTGTTTGTTTTTTCGCACAAAAAGTATTCGCGTCGCTTGATAAACATATAGTTGAGCCACGGTAGTCACTTGGGATATTTAAAAATTTTCTTCATTGACTTTCTGGGCCGTCAAGATGCAGTCCTTTAGGAGCCAATGTGGTATTTATACAGCTCTCAAATTTAATCAAAAATATCTTCATTTGTGTTCCGAAGATGAACGAAGGTCTTACGGGGTTGGTACAGCATGGGGGTGAGTAATTAATGACTTAATTTTCATTTTTGGGTGAACTAACCCTTTAATTACATAACTTGGAGTTCAGAAAGAAGTTAGAACTACCACTTGAGGTGTAGGAAACACTGGGACATATCATTATGTACAATAATAGTATGATTTGATTTTGATTACAAATAAGCTAGTTATGTGTGGTCGTCGAGTAGTAGAAATTTTAATTTAAAGTATTCAAGCCATTAAAGGGATACTCCACTGTTTTTTTCATATTAAACTGTTATTCCCTTAACTAAGACGAGTTGATACATACCTCTCACGTCTCAGTGCGTGCACTCAATCGCTCTGGTGCACAACACTTTGATCGCACTTAACTAGCCCAGTTCATTCAATATGGGCCAAGCAGAGAAGCAGCAACAAAACACCTTTCGTTTACCCTATTTAAATACAGTTACACGAGTAGTTTAACTCAATCCAAAATGGTGAGACGAAATAAAACGTTGCGCTTTTTTAACCATGTAAAGTGAATAACTATAATATATGGAGGAATACCATAGCAAGTGCTTGGGAGCACTTGGCGTAGTAATATCATCACTCGTGAAAAGTCCTCTCCCTCTCCAGAGTGATGATATTACTGCGCAGAGTCGAAGTGCTCCCAAGCACTTGCTGTGGTATTCAGCCATACATTATAGTTATCCATTTTACACGCTTAGAAAAGCGCTACGTTTTATTTTGTGTTACCATTCTTGGTCGAGTTACACTACTCGTGTAACTGTATTTAAATAGGGAAAACATGGAGGTGCTTGGTCGCTTCTCTGCTTGGCCCATATTGAATGAACTGGGCTAGTTAAGGGTGATCAAAGTATCTCGCACGCACTGAGATGACAGAGGTATGCATCAACTCGTCTTAGTTAAGGGAATAACAGTTTAATATGAAAAAACGGTAAAGTATCCCTTTAAAAAACATATCTTCCACCATGTGTTTTTCCTCTTCTGCTGTCGGTGATGCAGGGAGTCTTGTGATTGGTTGTCTTGTGACAAGCCAGCCAATCAGAATTTAACAGCCCCATCTCTGATTGGCTGGAATTATGGCATATTGTAACACTGGATTGTGTTGACCAAGCAAACTGTCTGCCCTTAGGGAGCGGTCAGGGCTGGTATGAGAAGAGCAAGAAAGTGAAACTTGCACATGCCAAAGAGAACGCCTGCACACATCCAAATGCTTATTATAAATACAAAATTGATTTGTCAGCTCAAAATATTTTCTTATCTGCGAGATGAACATTTCTCCGCAAAACTCGATTCACACGTGTACGAAATGCCATTTTGCAAGCTCAAAATGTGATCTTGTGGGCGCAGATTATTTTTTTTCACAGATTATCCATCTCATATTCTACTGTCAGGACATAATGACAGTTTTAACAAATAAGTAAAATTTTTTTTTACAAAACTTACCAACAGCAGCTTTAAGGCATCATTACTGATTAAAACTTAATCTTATTTTCTCTTCTAAAAAATATTTTTCTGACCCCAAACCTATGAACGGTACAGATATTTTAAAACATTTAATTTTTTCAGTAACTGGGAAAAAAAACTTAAGACATTATTACATTGTTAATATTTTACAGTACATCAATATTGAAAAATTGTGCTGTGATGCATTTGTTTTCAGGATTCTTTGATGAACAGAAAGTTCAAAAGAGCAGCATTTATTTGAAATAAAAGTCTTTTGTAACATTTTAAATGACTTTACTAACACTTTTGATCAATTGAATGCACCATTACTGAATAAAGCATTCAATTAATAAAGAAATAATAATTTGAATAATAATGTAGATTCAGTTGAATTATGTGATATCAATTTTTGAGAATTAATTTACATATTAACAAGCAGTATCTCAATGGAAGTGCAGACACAGGATTCTCACATGATCCCCCAGATACATTCGGTCTAACAGCACAGCAACTTGGTGACGTCCAGCGATTTAATTACTGTCGGTATAAACTGTGAACGGCCCTTCAGTTATAGTACCAAACAGCCCACTGTAATCGGCTCCACGCTGTACTGTCTGCAGGTTTGTCTGTACCTGTCAAGCATGTCAGCCATTTAAACCATCTCAGTGTGAGCACGTATGCAGTCTCCAGTGAACACTGGCCTGTAAGGATGTGCTGTCAGGCTGTTTTCAGACTTCTGACATATGTTTTTGTCCCTGAGCCAGACTGTAACTCTCTCCCTCTCACACCATGCTTCATATTCATGAAGTTCTGCTGTATAAACACAGGCTAAAAAATAAGAACAGCCTCAAAACGAGCAGCTTGTAGTAGAGGGATGCTATTAGTTTCCCCAAACAATTAGACTTGAAATATTCACCTGATGGACGAAAAAATGGACAGAAAAAAAATCCTGTAGACCTAAGCCATATATAGAGACAGAAAATGTCACAAGGACATTTCACAACCGCTCAGAGCACCCTAGCAACCACATAATGCAATGGAAAGAGACTTTTCTTCAGCAGAAGACTTCAATTCATAAAAAATAACAGATTTTTTTTTTTAAATAAGGACAATGTCAATAAATTGTGGCAACGTGTACAAGAGGACCTTTTTTTTTAGAGTTTAGAACGCGATTGATATGACCCGTAGGCTACTTAAAAAAAAAAAAAACGATAATATATTGCAATGTATCGTGATGCTCACGCAAATAACAAATAAATCCTTTGGGCTCTCATTAACAGACTAATGGCTCTCTTTTGTCAATCTAAGTCATATTTAATCAATTTATTCATTAGCATGTGGATGTGCGAGCGAGCAGGGAGGAGGCCGGACGCTTCACAAAGAGTCGCTTGATTTGTTCTGGACAGGTGGCCGAGCCGACCAGTGGCGGATGCCGCTCTCGCAGAGAGCCCGCCCACAATGGCACTAAAGACGATTATGCAAATGCAAGACCTTTCCCGGAGACTTTCCCAGGAAGGGGAGCGCGCGAGAGCGAGGGGGATTGGAGGAGCGCGCACGTGAAAGGAGGGAGAGCTGCACTGCGGACGTCAGGCCGATTGTGTCTCAGCTGGTGAGAAGGATGAAAAAGGCTGTCTGAGACTGTGCATTCCAACGCTGCTCGAAGATGCATTTCCTGATGGCTGTGGCTGGTTTTTTGCAATCTCGACGTGGTTAGCAGAACATGGAGATAAAGCCACATCTGACGTGTCTGATGAGTGTCGCTGAGAGAGATTATTGGCACGATAATTACAGTTGACAGACGAGTGTCACAATCATGCTGAGAATAACTAGATTCAAGTGAAAAGAGGGAAATAATAAAACCTTTAATTACAGCCCAATGTGTCCATGGGGAAAAGAGGGATGGTGGGAAGAGAGAGAAAGAGTGAAGTGAGCTTTTAAAGCAATACACATTTTTGTTTCATTTTTGTTTTGTTTAATTTGAAGTAGGGTACTACAATAACTGACGGAAATAAAAAAGAATAAATACTAGATATGAATGTATAAAAAATACTAAAACTAAAATTGAAATGAAAAAAAATATATATGTATAAAAAAACTAAAAAACGTCTAAATATTAATAAAAACTATATTACTGATACTAAAATAACGCTACTGAATAAAATGAGGTAGGGCTGCATGATTTGGGTCTGATTAAAAACTGCAATTGTGATTTACAATTTTTTTTTTCAAATCTCCAAACTGAAAAACGTGTGGTACTTCTGCAAAATTATATATAGCTACTTCTTGCATGTTTCACAACACTTTTTGGTGCTAAAATGTTAATATATTATATCATTTTTGAAAAAAAAGGGCAAAACACACTAAACTCTTCCCTGATCTTAACCGTTTTATCATGACCCATGTTTCAGACTCTTATTGATTCCCTAGACTAACAAATATAAATTTCAAACATTATTAAAGAGAAATAAATAATCAGTTATAAAATAAGCCTATTAGTAGAAATAGCACCAATAAATACAAATCAATAAAGATACAAACAAAGTAAAGAGTGTTTTAAGGTTTTTTTTTTCAGGTAGGTCCAGTATTCAGGTACAGAAATTGAAAAAATAAATAAATAAATAAATTTATATATATATATATATATATATATATATATATGAAGAGTTCAGATGCAAAAGCCTCTAAGTGCCATTTGAAATTTTCTTCTAGAATGATCATTTTTATCAAGCTTGTATATTTAAGTTCAGTGATTTCACTTAAATGGCAATGATAATTACCTATTAATTGTTATTTAAGTGAAATTACTGAACTTAAATATACAAGTTTGATAAAAATCATCATTAAAGAAGAAAACTTCAAATGGCATTTAGAGGCTTTTTCATCTGAACTCTTCATATATAAACAAAGTCTCTTTGTCTTTTGTTGTTTGATTAACATTAAGGACAGCAACAGATTTATTATGCTGCTGTCACAATAAAATTTAACGAACGGATCCAATACACAGACACGTTTTCTTTCTCGGACGTTTACGTTCACTTAAGACAAAGCTGACTGTGTTTACGAGGATTTTTTACATAAGTTTGGGTGTATTTAAGATGTAAATGAACTCATTCAGTATTCACACACAATATGAGAGGTGGCTTTCCGTTCAGCATGCGAGTACCGAATTGAGTTCTCGTTCTTGCACATTAAAGCGCGCACAAAGGAATTGATAAGCGCAATTAAAATGTTAATTGTATATGAATTATGTATAAGATTCCTGACCTTAAGTACCCAATTCCAGAATTAAAATATATTTTTGATTCCCAACCTTAGTCATATTTTTATGCTCAATCAATACAAAGTCTTCAAATATCTGCATCTGTAATTAATGCGCAAGAAAAGGGAATAAAACTAGGTGTTTTACAGCCACTATCGTGGTCATCTCTGCTGGAAACTGCAGTAAATATAGTTACGTTTTTGGAGTAAAATGCAAGTAGAGGCATGTTTTCCCAGTGAGCCCATCTCACAGGTCAACACACAAGTGCATTCACACACACACTCTCGTCGCACACACACAGACAAACCAACTCTGTGGGATCTGATGCCTGCAGACTCAACTATAATCCTGTATTTACCCTCAATATTTACATATGCGCATGCAAATAATCTCCCTAAACCGCTCAAGAAGTTTTTTCAACCCTCAATGATTTGTGGTTGGTGCCTAAGCAAGTCTAATATTGAGTTTGTTCATACATTGCTCACTGCCACCATGTTAGCCATGGCTGGACTTATGATCTTCATATTATAAATGTCTCAAAGGTTCAAAAGCCTGGTCTGCTCCTGCTGGACATGCCAAATATGGACCGAATTTCACATTCCCACTGGAAGTCCTCACAAATGAAGACATTTAATTACATTGCCAGCACAGGTTGTGCAAATGCAACCAAATCTGTGGGAAAGTGCTGGAGATGTATGGGAGGAACCGAGAAATAATGCAACTGTGAGACTGTGGGAGACTGAAAGGGAGAAAGGAGAAATAGAGAAGACTATGTGGCTATTGGTTAACATCGACAAATTATCATTATACATTAGCATTATCCATCATCTAGGCTAATAAATAGGGTTGGGTATCGAGAATCGATTGGAACCGAGACTAACTTTTCGTTTTTCCCGAAATCGTTCAAAAGTTAAAATTTCGATTCCTAGTTTCGATATTCGCAGTCCGCCGAGCAGAAGAAGAAACCGCTGAACAACACCAACGAAGAAGCGTCTACCGGAAGTGTTGGCATAACCACGCGAGTCGAACATGAGTGGCTTACGTCGGCGATCCAAAGTGTGGCTTCACTTTTCTAAAAATAAAGAAATCTCGGCAAAATGCAAAATTTGTGACAAAAGGAGTATTTTTACAGAAGGAGTATTTCCTTCAGAAAGGAGTATTTCCTTCAGAAAGGCCGTTGGTTAGCAAGGTTAGCTAAACTTTTTTGACCCTGCCTCTTAAAAGAATCGGAATCGAGAATCGTTAGGAACCGGAATCGAAACCGGAATCAGAATCGTTCAAATTCAAATGATACCCAACCCTACTAATAAATAATGATAACCAACTTGGCTATAGAGTTCAACAGTGCACGCTCACTTTTTAAAGGACGCTGGTTCCGGAAGTATTTGAAAACCGAACACAAATAATCCCATGAACTGCGAACAGCATAATTGAATTTAAATGGTTAGTTAAGGTTTTAGGGTTAGTTAAATGGAAGCTCAAGCATGTTTGCTTGACGTGCGAGAACCAATGAGGTTCTTTCTCATGTGTTATGCAGCACGTTTGAGCTTCCGCAAGAACCAATGAGGTTGGTTATCACACGTCAATTTCCATAGAGAGAAAATGAATTTTTACTTCCAGAAACTTAGCATTACCAAACAGAGAGCCTAAGTCCCTCCCCTTCCGGTTGACCACCAAGGGACCTTATTTCGGAAATATATTGTATGGTAGTCAATGGCGAGAGACTACAAATATTTTGATCTCGTTTGAATTGTGCCCTGAATTACACATATGATGTTTGTCAATTTAAAAGATGCATTTTAAAGTAAAGAAAGTTGCAGTTTGATGTAAAACCGTTGAGGTATGAGAGTGAAAATACTTAATTACAAAGACTACAAACCTCAAAGACGCACATTTTCTCTCAATGAATGAAGCTAACTTTACTGAGGCTAATGTCTGTCATTGTTTCTACAGTCTTACGTTATAATCGTAACGTTACGCCGTCATGCCTGAGTGTTTTGTACCAGACTGCACACACACGAGCAGCGAATCTTGCTCGTTGTTTCGCTTCCCGGGAGATCATTGAGCGATTTTCACATAAAACTAAATGTTACTCTTCTGCTTTATGACAAACTGCGACGTTTTTGACGTTCAGAATTATCTTTTAAATTGACAAACATCATATGTGTAATTGAGGGCACAGTTCAGATGGAATAAAAAGATAAGTAGTCTCTCGCAATTGACTACCACACATATTTTTTCCAAAATAAGGTCCCATGAGCCGGAAGCGGAGGGGCGGGACTTAGGCTCTCTATAATCTGTGTAGCCTAAATGACATCATCAGGAAAAGACCAAATTATTATCATATGATTGTTATATGATTATTATGATTTCAATGAAATAGTGTTGAAATGCTCATATTGTAGGACTGCACACTTTGAGGAAAATAAACATTGTTCCTTAAAATGCGATTTAAGTTCCAAGTTTGCTGTGCTAGTCTCTAGGGCTGCACATTGTCCGATTACAAAATGACTATTTAAAAATAGTAAATTTAAATTAAATTTAAATAATATATTACAAATAAAATAATAATAAAAAAGTACTATTTTTTATTTATTTAATTTTACAGTACAACTCAAAGTAAAACTGAACCGAAAACACTCCAACCCAAAATATGAGAAGTAATTGGGATGCTTGACTTATTAAACGCCACTAATTAGTATGATATCAGTTACATGAGAAAATTTGCCAGCTGTAGATCAGGTACGGAGCTCAAATGTGTTTGGAGATGTGTGTCAGGCATGTCTTATGTATTGCGCAGCATGCTGTGAGTTCATGCGATATGTCAGGCAGAGTGAAGTCAATCTCTCTCTCTCTCTCTCTCTCTCTCTCTCTCTCTCTCACACCCCTGCACTCACTCCTCTTCCAATCTCTCGCCCTTCATCCTGTCATCCTGTCTTTTCTCCGCATCAGGAGCCAGCAGCACACGGGCAACTCATTAGAGCCGAAGAACAGAAAGAAAGACAGAGTACGTTTCTCCATCTGTTATGCGCTATCCAGATACGCTCCAGTAGAAAAAGATCTAGTAATATCCATTTATTCTCCCTGCCAGCCCAAAGAGTCAAAACCAGGCCAAAGCAATGCTCCAACCTTTAGTACACTTGAAGAGCAGAAAATGTAGCAATAACATTTTGCTTGAATCCTGCTAAAACAAAACATAAGGCTGCTATGAAAACAAAATCTTTAAAAAAAGAAGTCATAATAATATGTTAATTTAGATTAAATGATTAATAAAATTTGATACTTTGTCTAAGCAAAATGCAAATGCAAATGAAAATACTATGCCTTTTTTGAGACCATTAGGATTTGTTGCACGGTGACTTTTTCAAAGACAATTCAATAACAATGACTTCATTCCAATGTATTAGTAGTTAAACTATATTTATAAAATGGTTCATTCCAATCCTTGATTCTGATTGGTCAATAGCGGCTGCTCCCGACACAGACGGCGGAGCTTCAACAGCTTGAACTCACACAGACATGCACTGAAAATTTCAAAAACGTTTAGCCTTTTATGTTCAAACCGGAGTCAGAAAGATGGAGAGAGTCAAGAAGTGACAACATGCAGAACGCCACGAGACATTTCTGATTGGTGAGTTGATGAATTTATGAAGCTGATGTGGAGTTAACTATCTTCTAGTCATTGACCAGCATGTTCTGTCATGATAATCTATAAATCGGGTTTCCGGGGTTGGGGTTGTTGATGTCACTAATCTGGGACGAATTTCGTATAGTCCCTACCAGCCGTTTGCTGTAGTCCTTAAAAAGCTAATTTCTTAAAAAGAAAATATCTCCCTTTGCTTTGAACTTTGAGCATTGCAACTTTGCAGATGTTGTTTACGCTCAAAAAGCAACACTACACACTAACTAAATTTAGATAAATGAAATCATAATCTACCACCCATTTAAGGGGTTTTCCGTGCCTATAGTCATCTGTCAGTTGCTCTTCGCTCTCAGTGATTACGAATTTGAGTCCTTTCAATGTAAAAGTCTTCTCTACTGACTGACTCACTCATAAAGTCAGTCTTTGCCACCAGCTATTGGCCAAATAACGTATCTAACGTCTGTTGCTGGTTACAATCAGGGACTATTTTTTCCAGCGGAAGGAAGGCTTTTAGGGATTTCTCTTCATGAAAGTAGCATATTTTTCGGCTTTAATATTTGTATTGTGCGGTAACCGTTTTATAAAAGCAATAAGGTACTTAAGGCTAGTACTGTATAGTGAATAAGTCACGGCTGAAGGAGTTGCAGGCAGGACGTGAACAACGCTATTCAGCCGTGACTTAGGGCCCTCTCACACCTACTTTGCTTGGTCCGGATTTTCAGACTTTTCAGTTTGATCCAAATCAAAATTAAAGGTGTGAAACCTACCCAGGACCAAGGTCCGGACCAAACAGACAAAATTTGGTCAGACAATAAGAGGTAGTCTCGGTCCGGATCAAACTGAACAAAGGTTTGGTTCGTTATAGTGCGAAAGCATTCAGACCATTGCAGTCTTCTCCTTTCCTGCCAGGGACGATAACATTTTCACACAACGAGGACGTTCATTTGGCGAATTTGAACTAGCTTCGAGTATAGTTGTTGCTGCAGGTACTAATGCCGTAATAACAGTATAGTGGCAACGATATGCGATATAAATTCTTGTCAAAGTTTTTTTTTTTAAATTATTATTCTTGTCAAAGTTACCTGCCGAAATTGACAACACGCTGACGCCAGAGTCAGACGCACGTCCGTTTACAAACCAATCAATGTCAAGATGTAGCCCACATAGATGATGACGACAGGACGCAAGTTTGTCATGTAAAGTTCTTTAGTGCTAAACCAAAACTTACCCAAGGTTTAAAATGCATCAAAACATGACCTTTGGTTCGGACCTTGATGTGGACTTTCAGGTGTAAAAACGCCCGTACAGCACAGCCTCTCGTAACGTATTGCTTAAATAAGAGCTGCACAATTCTGGATTTTAATAACTAAAACAGATCACGATTCTCGCACATAGAAAACTAAATAAAATAACATGTAACATACTAGGTTATGACAAAATGTTAATTGCTGCAGTCTACTTAAATATATCTAATTAATTTAAATACATTTTTTAAATGAATGATTCAATGATACTTCACAACTGGATGAATCAGTGTTTTTGAACGAATCTATTGAATGATTCAATGACAAATACATTAAGTAACTTTTCTGGTGTAACAATGTAATTGGTACAATCTTTATTTGAAGTGTCAAGATACTTTGAAAAGGTGATTTACTCTAGTTTGATATCGACAATAGACTTCGCTGTTTACATCCGAACTATAAACTTGTATCCCAGTACAGAAATAATGATACATGTGCTGCATCATGTATACATGACAACTGCTCTCCCTCTCTCGGCAGCACTGTACGCAAATTTAAATTTTCCACTGCAATCATAGGCTACTTGTCAAAGGTTTAAAGTTTTCACCATTGTACACACAGTAGTGCTTGTTGTAATTAATTCAATTCATTATTAGTTGTTATTGTGTCCAGATAGGAATCATAATTGAATTACATGAAAATCTAGGTTAAACATTTTAATTTAATTGAGCTTATGTTAAAAATTCCAGGTAGAAGAAAAGGCTTAAATGTTAAGGTAACACACATACAGGTTCCTCACTGTCCCTCTAGTCTACAGTGTGGACGTTTCCCTCCCAGCGGTGATGCAGAATGTCTTATCACAGTCGTGATGGTGGTCGAGTCACTCCGAGTGCTGGCTGAGCTCTACAGGATAGACTGACTTCAGCTTGAAAGCCACACCTCCTCTCTTCCCCTCTCTTCTTTAAGAAACAAGTGTTCCTCTGTTCAGCGGGCCTGGGCAATAAAACAATGTTTATTTGTGTGGACAGCTGCACAGCGCGGCGAGTTCATGTGTGAGCCATGAGTAGGCCAGCATGCCAAGTGCGATAAAGTATAAAAGACTGGACTGAGTTTGAGAAACGCTTCATGAGCCTGAACCTCAAGCTTACTTTTAGTCATTTGAAATGAAAACTGGTCTGTTCAAAGAAAAAGGCAATTAATTAGCCTATCAAACCTAATCAGTTTAGGAAAACATCAGATTGTAGTTTGTTTTGGTAGTATGACTGAAAGCTAGCATGACTTCGTCATACTTATATTATAGTCAGAATGTGAGTCTGTACTGCTCCGTAGGGCTTTGATTATGAGGCGTGTCCAAACCAGAAAAAAACCCCTGCACAACCAATCAGAGCAATGCTGAGCTATGCATAGTTGTCAACAGAACTCAACTGCACGCATGCTTAAAGTAGTAGTAAAGTAATGAGTGTTGCTTCTTTTACTTGGTCCTCCATGAGTGCGACCAAAGGAGAAACCACAACGACCACAGGGCTTTCATTATTGTACGACTCTTCTTCTTAGCAACCATTGGAGCCAGCTGATACAGTCGATTAAACTTTTGCCGAATCCCGTAGGGAGGATGGCAAACAAATCTTTCTGATCAACAAATGCCTTGATTGCAGTTCTCTGTTCGTCTTTTAAAATGAATGCGCTGTCGATTTCTTTTACAACAGATGCGATAGCGGAATCTATATAAATATTCTCCAGCTTCATCTCTGAGGGAAACCAGTTCAACCCAAGCGCTCTTTGATAAAGTGATTATTTCGTAAGTGCAGATCATCTGTCCATCATCGTATAAAGCCCGTCCTGCAATTTAATTGGCCCGACGATATCTGAACCGATCATAATTACTCCTCAATGGATCGAGTCCGGATTGAACTTCCCGACCAAAAAAATGTTGTGGGCGGGGTTCGGGCTGGCATCCAGGCTAACAGACAACGTCACCATGGCAACATCAGAACCATTTAGAAATATTCAGAATTATCTATTAAGCTGTTGTCACTTTAAGACCCGACACATGGATCCATTATACTATTACACATTCGTTTTCTTACTAAACTATTTACGTTTATAAAAAAAATTAAATAATGGACAGTATTTAAGAGAATTCTCGCCAAGACTGGCATTTTGACATTATTTTGTCTGTATTTGACTTTTTAGGCGCAATAAGCAGCAAAAATGAACCCAATGTGGCTGTATGTGCGCACACTTTGGGTGCGAGCACAAAATCTGCAGGATTATATAAAATTATGCACAAAACGCACAATCCCAGGGCCAAATTCAAGCTCTGTAACACCAACAACATTCATCAGGAGCAAATTAAACAAATGAGTGAGTGAGTGAGTGAGTGAGTGGATGTGGGTTTGTGTGTAACTTGTTGGTTTCAGTATAGATATGCATCAAAAAACTGACAAAATTTATATTTTTGACAACAACACTTCATTGCTTTTATTTAGTTCATTAATTTATTCATATGCCTTTTTTAAAGACAACAATTGAAAAATGGATATAAAATTCAACCCACCAAAGTGGCTAGTGACTGCGTTACACGCCACTGCTGAAATCCACCCCAATTTGTCGGGGGGTTAATGTCAAGCCATGGACGCATTTATTTCCCATATAAACGGACACACATACACAATACAGAGACATGCATGGAAACATACAATCGCGCAGAAACATTGTTAGTGCTGTCCTGTGGCTTCATCAAATAAATAAATTTGCAACAGAAAAGCTACATGACATTTCTCAGTATGGATGTTGTATTGTTGCGCTGCTGACGAACACTGTTGTAAACTGCACAGGCTTAGGTAATCCACACACACTTAACCATTAACCAATCTATCAATCTCTCTCTCCATCAGTCTGCATATCTGTGTCTCAATCAAGCCTCTGTTGCTTGCTCTAAAATGACGTTTTGGAATTAGCAATGGAGGCTTGCGATGAGATGCGCAAGGCATTAGTTCTACATACAAATTTCTCCTTACATGTTCATTATGATAATTTTATCAAATGAATCACATACGATCCTATTAGCCTATTATTTAGGGTAAAAAAAAAAGATTTGCTTGAAGAAGCTGGTGTTTTGAGAGGCTGAACGCCACTGCAGCAGACAATATCTTGCAATATTAAGGTTAACATCTAATTCTAATTGATCGTTCATTAAAATGAGGATCAATAATGGGATTTTGTGTAAATCGATAGCCCCACTGGTGTTAAGAAAATCCATATTGAGTATGTAACAGGTTTCCATAAACAATATAAGCTCAAAAGAGGTGATTATTTCCAAAAGGCACATAGTCTAGGCATACTACTTTAAATGTAGCCTACAATGAATTTTCAGGATTCGTCATTCGCCCAGTGGATTATGGGAAATGTCATTCATTAAAACCGAAACGATGAAACTATTGAGGCATACGATACAATACAAGTTAAATATTTACAAGACCACAAAAAACCTGCCTGCAAAATCATTAACTAGACAACAACTGATGTTATATGAAAAGCTCAGTTATGAAAGTCCATTATGAAAACCGCCAAGTCACAAAGAAAGTTATGCAAACATTTCTGAATGTTTGGGGTCAAAGTTCAAGTCCCTATGAACCTTATCATCTAGAACACTCACAAGCAGATGAGCTACTTTTGTGCAGTTCTGAAATCTACCAAACTGTCATAAAGCCCAAATACTCGCCCAAGTGTCGTACATCTGGTGCATGTGTGTGTTTGCACTTCTTCAATATGACCATGTGCCATTTGCATTTATAGCATTAATGTGTGCAAGATGATCCAGCGTATTAAATGCTTAACAGCAATGTACCTTTTTATTTGGAACTTGATGGCCATGCAAATACATTTACCGCAGTATTAACATTAAAGCCAAATCTTACAGGTTGTACAGCTATCACATCATGTGCACCATAATACTGTCTCATTAAGTGCTGGGACCACCAAGTAATGTGTGTAAATGCACACACAAGACCATGTGGCATGAGCACACAAAATATGAGCTCCTAATCCAACGGTTAATAATCTGTGGCATATAATCTCAGGATCAGTGTGCATCCATTCACCTCTTTCGACGTAGCGTTTGCGTGCCATCCGACAAATGTCATCCCTGTTCTTTTATGCCGTGAATGCAGCATAAAATTACTTTAACACTTGTGCACACAGATAAAGCAAACTCTGAGCATACTTCAAACAGCAGGACATTTAGAGGTCAACCAAGACCAGACACATTTCCTCGAGATTTCATTTTAGTTTAGTTAAACTATAAAACATTCTGGAAATGCTTCAGCTTTAAGTGGAATATACTTAAGGAGAGACCAGAGTGCACGTCTTTTTGACAAGCACTGTGATATCACGGGTGCAATAAAAAAACAAAACCATTATCTTGGCTATAAAATCTGCCAGAATCATGTCTAATGTCAAAATGTATTCTAAATGTAAAAACTGCGCTTGCGAAATATGAAATGACCTTAAAACCTAGTAATAAGAGCTGAACTCTGTAATCATTTCAAGGGCTGATCATCGAGGAACAAATCTTTGACCTTTGTCATGTTTCAACATGATGCATGTGTGCAAACCTCCACTATATCATGGAGTTTGTGGAACAAACTAGCTAAAATTAAACCGCACGATAATATGCTTGGTCACAATTCAGCATCCAACAAAACACCAGAAATCATTTTAAAGCCTAAACCCTCAGACGGTCAAGTCCAAATATCTGATTGGAATCTGATCATATTTAGCAAGTGTAAAAGGGTAATTCTTTTTTTTTTTTTTAAATCAACGAAATGTTATCTAACAAATCCATTTTTGAGCTCATTCATATGTGGTTTGAAATCCTATTCAATAAATGCATATAAATTAGCAATAAACCAGGGTGGGCAATGGACTTTCTATTGTTTTGATGGATCCCAAAAGAAAGTTTGCAATGGCTGTAGCGTGATAGCAATAAATGCAATAGGGCTGTAACCAACACTCTAGACTTTGGTGAAAAGATGCACAAAATCCCTCAAACATCATCATCAAGGAACACAAAGACCGTAGTCTCACCTGCGCGTAATCTCTCTCCAGAGTGGCCTTCTTCTGGCTGTAAGTTCTGTAATAAAAAAAAAAACAGACAATTAAAGTTTACAATTAAAGTTAACAATTAAATCAAACTGAACAGACTACTTATTACATTACATTACTTATATATATATATTTACACACACACACAGTGAGTAGGATTAGGTGAGGTTAGGGATCAGGGGGAGGAGATGGGTAGGATTAGGGGTGGGGTTATGGATCAGAGGGCGGAGATGGGTAGGATTAGGGGTGGGGTTAGGGATCAGGGGGCGAATCTGGGTAGGATTAGGGGTGGGGTTATGGATCAGAGGGTGGAGATGGGTAGGATTAGGGGTGGGGTTAGGGATCAGGGGGCGGAGCTGGGTAGGATTAGGGGTGGGGTTATGGATCAGAGGGCGGAGATGGGTAGGATTAGGGGTGGGGTTAGGGATCAGGGGGCAGAGATGGGTAGGATTAGGGGTGGGGTTATGGATCAGAGGGCGGAGATGGGTAGGATTAGGGGTGGGGTTAGGGATCAGGGGGTGGAGATGGGTAGGATTAGGGGTGGGGTTAGGGATCAGGGGGTGGAGATGGGTAGGATTAGGGGTGGGGTTAGGGATCAGGGGGCGGAGATAGGTAGGATTAGGTATATCTGGATGGAAGTTGTCCCTAAAAACGCGTAGAAAACGCTGGCCGCGTCGCATTCTCCTTTTTTCTAAAGCACTAGGGTGGTTGCGCTCCGGTTGGTTCTTATTACGTCACTTACTGTGCGTTTATGGTGCGCTTGCGGCATTCTGAAAAGTTGAGATGTTTTTATCTCAATGCGGCACGTACGCGCTTGGAAAAAACGAATGCGTCGCACCACGACCGTGCCGCTTCCATTATGAGCGTGCATACCGCACGCCTACATTTGAAATAATGAATTTGAGCGCGCTTTGATTTGTATAAATAAAAACAGAATATTTAATGAAGGTGTTAATTTAAATCTGCAGTATATTGTGGAGGATTAAGTTATTACAGATTGATTAAAGCTAACAAAACACATTTTATCTTAGAATAATGTACAGACTGTGAGAGAATGATTTTTCCAAGCTGTAAACAAAAACAGACTATTTCAGTCTTTCTACTTCAAAATGTCATGTTAAATTCAACGTGTTAGTTGCCATCCATGTTGTATCATTTTGTGAAATTTAATCACAATTTATTCTGCAAAAGTGTAAATGCAAAACTGTAAATTATTTCCAAATAAACCCTAGACCATTTTTTCAGAATAATAACATTCACAATCAGAATATGAATAAAGGATGTAAACAGGGTCAGTGTTGGTTTCATGCTGAATTTAAATCATAACACAAGGTCACAAGGATCCCAGTTGTGATTTTCGAAGCTCAAACTCTCTGAGCAGCAAGAGTTATTCATCATTCTCACACATCAGACTGTGAGTTGGCTGTGGAGAAGGTGTTTTTAACATTCTTCCTGGTATGACTGCTTTAGTTTCCGAGCCAGAGGGAAGGAGGCATTCAGACAGATGATGGTTTGAGCAATGCATCCATCTCCCTTCACTTCCATTGTCCTTGCACTGCATTACAAATGAGTACAGTCTGAGTCAAGCTGACAAAAAAAAACATCAAGTTACGGTTTTGTTTTTCCTCGCTCTACTGACTCCAATTCCTTTTCCCATTATTACATCCCATGATTTCAATTTCAAATCAGTTAAACTCATTGCATGGGTGCCTGAAAATGCTGGAGGAATGTCACAGCGGGTTCGGTCTTATCCTATGGGGGCCGGTTTGTGTTTATGGGATTAGTGCGTGTGCGTATGTGTACTCGGCGACATTGCTTTTATGCAAGACAGGAATTTCCGCACCTCCCCCTCCCCGCAGAAATACTTCCAAAGGAAACCAAACTACAGGACCCCTCTGTGGCCCAGACCCAGCGTCCTATCAAAACAGGGCGAGATGCTTACATAGCGCCATAGTTTATGGGGGAAGAGGTTTTGTGTGGTATGTCACACATGCTTGCTCATCACTTTTCACTTTCCGACGGTCTAATGGCCGGCGGCAAACACTTCATCCTAGTTCATGGCTGCTGTAAAGGCTTCTTTGAAGACACCGGTATCTGCTGCACATCTGCACTGCATCCCAATTCACTATACAAAAAGTCGACATCAATGCACTATCTACTAATGCAACCCAACCAGGCCTCACACTCTTTATTTTGCATATGTCATGGGCGGGAATTATGAGGGATATTTTGACGTGTTTGTTCCCAGAAGAGTAGTTTCAGGGAGTTCAGAAACAGTGATTAATGATATAAAGAATAACTCCCTTTGGAATGGACTTTAATATTATACACATTAACAAAATAAATTGTAGCCTTTAAGTATTTCTTTATAAAGTCACATTTTAAACAATATGTGCCTCAGTGAAATACAATTTTGGGTATTTTTTTTCCTAAGTATGGAATCATGCAAGATGCATTTTGATGACATTCCGAATACTGCCAAATTCTTTTCCTATGTACTTAGTTACAAGTATGTACTTTCCAATCAACAATGGAAAATATTTTGGTAATGCTTCCTTTTACAGTCCAGTTACCCATGTAAATACTATGTACTTATTTTAGTAACTACAATTACTGGGTAATAACTAGTACTAACCCTGAACCTACCCCTCTTCCATGTACTTACCTTATATTAGCCAGTACTTTCTAGGTAAGTACACTGTAAGTACTGTACTGTAAAAGGAAGCGTAACCAATATTTTTCCGGCACAGCAGATATACGTGAATAGGGATGCAGCGTCTCAATCAGTTCCCTTGTTCGCAAATGCACTGCCCAGGCAGTCAACCATTTCTAGGGCTGTCCCAGTGTCAAAATCTGAGTCTGACACATTCGCTTCCTAGAAACTTTCAGAATGCACTTGAAAAAAAACAACAGAAATGTCTTCATAAGTCCCACAAGCTGTCAGAGAAAAAGAGCAAGTGTGCATACAGTATGTGAAGCCTTATTTTTTGTCTTTAAAAATAGGCCTAGATTCTGTTTGTAATTATCTTTTATCTCTAAAGTGCATGAAAACTAAAAAGAAGATTAAAAAGACTTTATTTACATTAATTTACGCATGCTAGGGCTGGGCGATAAAATGCTAACAATAATTATTGCAATATAATTTTCCTCTTTAAAATTATAACAAAACGTTGCTAAATCTTCAATATACTCTTTATGCACTATGCAAATAATACTGCAAACACTTGTTGCAGACCATCACAGGCACCAGTACCAATTTGCCTAACTGATAAGTGCTGCTATATCGGTTGCTTATGAGAAACATTACATGGCAAATGCACCAAAAAGTGAAACGAAACAGAGCTACTCATTTGAAACACGTAACACAGATCATTCATCAGCTCGGCTAAAAAAAGACAATGCAGCGTGAGCTCAGGGGGAAATGCATTTACTCGCTGTCCATCTCAATCACACAACCACTAAACAGCGCTGTCAGATGAAGTGAAAAGCGCTTTGAGTTCTCCCATATGAACAAATCATATGCCTCATGATTTAAACCAGCTTAAATCCAAAATAAAAAGCACTAAGATTCTCACAAATTGTGGAAAACAAGAGAAACATTGTGCCACAACGATACAGTTAGAAGGCTTTTCAACCCACAAATCACAAACATTTACCATGAATTTACTGTAGTAACACAAACTGTAACAATGGAAACAAAAATGTGGGATATTCATATTGAATTCTTATTAATGTAGACAGTAAATGTAAAGGAGTAATGGGATATAATTACAGAATTGTTTGGTTTTGCCGTTCTTATGCATTTGTACTGCACTGAATGTCTTTTTGCTACTGTTTTTCATAACAAATACAGATCCGATCCGTGACTCAAGTACTGATGCAAATTTACATCTGCATCAAGCAACTGTGAAATGTGCATTTCTAAGAGACAAAACATGGAATATTAATTGGTGAAATGTTCACCTGTTTGGCAAGTGTTTGCCATGTTCTGATGATAAAGAGAAGTCTGATGATAAAGTTCTTTCCCTCTGGAGCAAAGACTTGCTTTTAAACTTGAAAGAAATAAAGATTTGACATTTATTGTGAAAATTATCCATATCGACTGATACGATACTGAGCTATTTTTTTTGGCCCTAATGAATGCTCTAAAATGCTTCAAAATACCTAATAATCAATTGAATGCCATTTTGCATGTGCATCATCTGTTCATCTGGTTCCATCATCTGTTCATCTGTTCCATCATCATCTGGATGAAATAGAACAAGGGAAGGACACGTGCGTTTTTTAAAAATATCATAGCATAGACAACTAGCAAACAAAACAATCGACATCCCAGGAGTGTGTGGTCAAGAGAAGGGGCTGTGAAAATGAAAATCGTCAAGCTTTATTGCCTTAAAGTCACCATCACACTTCTCCTGGGGTGAAACTGGTTTCGTGAGAGCATTCACAGGGTGACCTTGAGGTCCAGTACAGCGAGACACAGCCAGGCCTGATGTCTGCCAGATCCCCTACACTGGAACAACCTTCTACATGCCACAGAACCTTTCCTCACTCTTTGAACAGCAAGGACACATGCCAAACTATCAGGACATTTGTTTGTTTTGATGAACTGTACCATTTTTCTGAAATAAAAGCGCCCGAGAGCTAGTAAATCTGTTTATCTTAAGAAGAGGAGACGCATTTAGCCTGTTGATATCTAGACAAGTGGCATATATAAATGGAAATGCACATCAGATCACAGACAGGCAGACACGTACGCACAACCACACACACATCTGTGAAGAGAAGACACATCATCTTTCTGCTGCACGAACACCCTTTGTGGTCAAAATTTAAGTCAACAAATTCATCTTTACTGCTTCATCATTATACCCCCCACATACATATCGTCTGACTAAATGCCTATTCACCATTCTGCATGAATTCTTGTCACAAAGCTGCATTATAAGACTCCTGGACAATGAACTTTTCTTAGATTCCAAATGGAAAATTGTCACATTTGGTGTGAACAAGTTTGAAACTAATATCTTTTGACAATTTTCATTGACAATTAGCATTCCATTTCATCTTTAATTCCACAACACACTGCCAGACGACTTTGAATGGATGTAATGTTAAACCCACTTAGACTAGAACGCAAAAGAAAATATAGAAATATTAAAGGGTTAGTTTTCCCAAAAATGAAAATTAAGTCATTAATTACTCACCCCCATGCTGTACCAACCCCGTAAGACCTTCATTCGTCTTTGGAACACAAATGAAGATATTTTTGATTAAATTTGAGAGCTGTATAACTACCACATTGGCTCCTAAGGGACTGCCTCTTGACGGCCCAGAAAGTCAATGAAGAAAATGTTTAAATATCCCAAGTGACTACCGTGGCTCAACTATATGTTTATCAAGTGACGCGAATACTTTTTGTGCGAAAAAACAAACAAAAATAACGAGTTTATTCAACTATTTCTTTTCTTCCTTGTAGGCCAGAAACGAGATTTCCTTAGATTTCCATGACGCATGCGCGAGAATTGCGATCTGCTTTACACTACTTCAGATCGCAATTCTCGCGCATGCGTCGTGGAAATCTAAGGAAATTTCGTTTCTGGCCTACAAGGAAGAAAAGAAATAGTCGAATAAACTCGTTATTTTTGTTTGTTTTTTCGCACAAAAAGTATTCGCGTCACTTGATAAACATATAGTTGAGCCACGGTAGTCACTTGGGATATTTAAACATTTTCTTCATTGACTTTCTGGGCCGTCAAGAGGCAGTCCCTTAGGCAGCCAATGTGGTAGTTATACAGCTCTCAAATTTAATCAAAAATATCTTCATTTGTGTTCCGAAGACGAACGAAGGTCTTACGGGGTTGGTACAGCATGGGGGTGAGTAATTAATGACTTAATTTTCATTTTTGGGTGAACTAACCCTTTAAGATTATATTTTTGCATTAAAGGTCAAGAAATGGATTTTTAAAAATCATTTTAATTAGTTCCTTGAAGTTCACTTACACCGTGTCCTAACTACACGCGACGCGATAAAACTTGGCCCGCACTCGTATTGGAAATGGGTAAGGACATAATCAAATCAAGAAATAACATTATTAAAAATCAAAACATTAACAAAATATACTCATTGACTAATTTTGTTATGAAGTACAGTTGTAGGTTTGCATAGAATTCATTTTGAACGCTATATTACATGCTTTCAAAAAATGAGGTAAATTATCCGTTATCGATTGTGGCACAGTGACCTATTTTTAACTAAAAATAAATAATGTATACTCATAACCATTGTAATTTCTTCATTCTGTCAGCCGCGACCGGTAACTAGGAACTAGGAACCGTTTCTAAATTAGAAACTTCGTGTGTCGCCGCTGGTTAGGACAAAAACTCTGATTAACATGGAAAAGATTCCTTTTATCGCGGCGTCGCGTGTAGTTAGGACACGGTGTTATAGTATTAAGTTTTTCACCCCCAAAAAACAAATGGTATCGACATCCACTCTCTATTGCATGAGTACGTGTTTTGAAAACATTTTCCGTATAAAACCGTTATTTACAGACAATGCATTATGAAATAATTTACTTGCGGTTTGTGATGCAGCTGCTGTCAGATCCAATACGGCTGCTTCATTCATCGAAAATGAAACTATTACAATGTGCCACGTTTACAATATAAAATACTCTGAACAAACATAATAGACACGATCTGGGACGACATTAAAATAATCCATCCACTTATGTCCAACGCTAGGATCGTTCTGATGTCGGTAGAGAGACGCAAACGAGCTGTTTAAACGAACCGTCTAAGCGAACGTTCTTTCACTCTTGCATTTGTCGTGTTGTCAACAGACTCAAACATGTGGACTATGTCAGAAACTGAACGTGCATCTGTATACTGTATTCAGTGTAGACAGCATCAGTGACAATAATGGATTCTATTTGCTTTTGGCGACACCGACGCTAAGCAACTGCATGCCAGTGGGCGGGGCTTATAGTGTGATGATGTATAACTATTTGATGTCTTGCTCTGGAGGCAGTCAAATGCAAATGTACTTGCCCATGTGACGTCACAGATGCTGACAGAAACTTTTGAAGCTTCATTAAATAAAAGCTTTGTTTATAATGAGGTGGATGCTTTAAAGGGGTCAATATGCACTTTTAAAAGTTGATTGAACTGAAATACTATCATATAATGATAAAAATCCATCCAGTGTTTTCTCCTGCCTCAAATTTGTGACATCACTTAATCGGATGCTCCTCCCACGATTGTTGATTGACAGCAGCGTTTCAACACAGACCCGCCCTGAGCGAGCTGTCATCATCATAGTCCGCCATTGTTGATATGCTGGAGCAGAATGGCATCTAAGCGATTGTGGTGTTTTGTTCTTGGGTGAAATAACGAACTCAGTCTGTAGACTGTGACACAGTGAACACACACTGAAACGGCATGCTTTTTGATCAGGTAAAATTTGGGTTTTCTTACAATACTAATGAGAATTTTTAATAAAAATATATAACAATGTTTTCATTTAGAAAACTTAGATCCCTATAGATTCATATTAACTTGAACAAAAATGCCATTATATGACCCTTTTATGTACAAAGACTTCTTACATCAGGGCAAATTTGATTTCTCATATCATGACCCTTTAATATAGTTATATAAATAAATATAAACTTAAAAATACCAACATTTACATATAAACAATTGCTATGGCAATGAATGAAAATGGCGTGTTAAAGGATTAGTTCACTTTTGAAAAAACTTTTGCTGATAATTTACTCACCCCCATGTCATGCAAGAAAGTCCATGTCTTTCTTTCTTCAGTCGAAAAGAAATGATGGTTTTTGATGAAAACGTTCCAGGATTTTTCTCCATATAATGGACTTTAGTGGGAACCAAACGGTTCAAGTTCCAAAAGAAACTTTCAGTACAAACTGCAAACTTGTTCAAAGGGCTTTAAACAATTCCAGACATAAATAAGGGTCTTATCAAGCGAAACGATCACTATTTTTTTTTAAATAACAAAGTTTAAGTTTCATAAGATCAAACGCTTGCCTTGCTCTGTTATGTGGTGCACGTTCGTGACTCTCCTGTTTGAACTCGTTCAACAAAATGAACAAATCTTTTTCCGAATCATTTCATTCGTTTCTTTTGCCGAATGAACCAAATGACTCGGAAAAAAGATTTGTTCATTTTGACGAACGAGTTCGAACAGAAGTGCATTACAGAACAGAGCAAGGCAAACTTTTGAGCTTATAAAACTTAAACTTTGATATTTATTTATAAAACGAGCGATCGTTTCGCTTGATAAGACCCTTATTCATCGTCTGGAATCGTTTAACGCCCTTTGAACAAGTTTGCAGTTTGTACTTAAAGTTTCTTTTGGAACTTGAATCGTTTGGTTCCCATTGAAGTCCATTATATGGAGAAAAATCCTGGAATGTTTTCATCAAAAAACCTTAATTTCTTTTCGACTGAAGAAAGAAAGACATGGACATCTTGGATGATAAGGGGGTGAGTAAATTATCAGCAAAAGTTTTTTTCAAAAGTGAACTACTCCTTTAATGTTTACTATTAATAACCGCCTTTTTATAAACTTTGCACAGGATACTTAAAGGAGAACTCTGGTCAATTTTAACATTGAGCTAATTTTTGTTGTTGCCTGATTTGGTGTTTCGGGGATTTTAAATTCAGTGTTGCGGTGATTTGTCATTACAAGTGCACAGCCATGTGAGTGGTGTTAAGAGTAACCACGGTCAATCTGACCGCAGTAAATGTGAAAAATATTAATAAAAATGATGTTAATTCAACCACTCCAAATGTACAAAAAAATTAGCTCAATATTAAAATTGACCGGAGTTCTCCTTTAAGGTCGGTGACATCCCCAAATACAGAGTGCTAACAGAAGGCGGCATCTTGTGTCAAAGGGTTAACAGACTCTGTGTGTGGGGTAATAGCTGGTGGCTATGAGGCAGGAAGTACGATCCACAAGAAGCTGCTGCATTCAGACAGTGGAGCATGTGAACTCCAGATGTTAAACTCTTTGCCACGACTGACCTACATAGGAAACAGCATAGCAAGGGTCAGAGGTCACTTGGCCTGAGGTCACGTCTACTAATTTGTCTCCTCTGTGAGCTACGCAGCCAAAAGTGGTGTACACCAGTGTTCAAAGGTTTGGGTCAATGAGATTGATTTTCAGCAAGTATGCATTAAACTGATCAAAAGTGACAGTAAAGTCATTTATAATGCAACAAAAGATTTCCATTTCAAATAAATGCTGTTCTATCTATGAATAGAAATGGATTTTTGAAGCATCACGTGACACTGATGACTTGAGTAATGATGCTAGTGTACACAAGGTTCATTTTTGCACATTACTGCATAACACTTTTCGCAAAAATAGTAAGTACAGCATTCTGAACATACATTTACAAATACAATAAGAAACAAAGAGAATGTGGACGGAAGAGGGAACATCCACAGGAAGAGGAAATGGGTTAAGATACGAGTCCAAGTCAATAATTATAGCAAACCTCAGAGTGGCTAATTACAAAGCAGCATCTCAGCCTGAGGAGCCATGGATGTCTGATGACAGTTCTTCCTCTGGGACCAACAGGTCAGAGCGTCTGTCTACAGCTGGGAAAAACCCAGCAGTGTCCTTGGAAACCCCTTTCAGTCCACCAGAATTGAACGGCAGTTAAATTATTAAGCCAATGATTGCAATTAGAAGGTGAATATCAGGAGCTAATTCGATTATTATATCTTGAAAACAATCTTAACGATTCCTCTTGGAAGCATTGCTGTTACTCGGTTCAACAAACCCCTAACGCATATTAACCAACCAACTTGAACACCTAAACAGCACAGCAACACTTTCAGAAAGGGGAAAAAAGTTGATTGTAATGTCGATGACTTATAAAAGGAGCATTCAGACACACAAGTGTTGCATTTACTGCGAGCAGAACACTGGTGGGCAGAATGGCACTTTCAGCAGAGGTTGTTTAGTGTGGATACACACAAGGCAGACCTGTGGAATTTGAATGCCTAGAGTCAAGCCGTAAAAGCAGGAATCTCCAAGAAAACTACAAACGCACACAGATGCAGCCAAGGTCTTTTATCTTATAGGTTGTAAGATCGCAAACTGAGATGAGTGACAGCTGTTTAGAGATTGTAAAGTGAGTGCTCTTTTGCCCTTTCCAAGCTATAAACCACTGAATAAAAGTATTGTTTTTCATGCTGATAAAATGGGGGAAAGGCCAATAACACGGTCCAACGTTTTGGAAGTGACATTTTCATGTAAAAGCAGGATTTGCTCTCGAAATTGCAATTGACAGTGATACTAACAGATATAGAATGTCAAAATAGATACGTGCAATGTAAATGAAGACTAATAGATTACTAGAATTAAAAATATATCGATAGGAATAATTTCTTACAATTATTTGTAAAAGTAATGACTTTTGAATAATCTTTAATGTCTCAATGTACAATGATATTCTTGTTATGGTAAAGCCGCTGCTAAACACCTTCTTCCGACCAGATTCAGTCACTCTTAAAGGGAAGGTCACTTTGAAATTAATTTTTGATGTTTTAGCTTGCCTCAAGATGCATCCAAGATGTAGGTGTCTTTGTTTCCGCAGTATTTTCAATTTTGATATTTTTAAGTCAAACCGTTCGTGTCTATCAGTCATATAATGGAGGTCTATGGGGTCCACCTCAAAGAGCATGCATAGAGAAGTCCAAATTAAACCTGATTCAATGACTCGTAAATGTAAGTACAGATTGATGGCCTAAGACACGAAACGAGCGGTTTGTGTGAGAAAACGAACATTATTTATATCGTTTTTACCTCTTGTAACCACAGCCACAAAGCGCCCGCGCCCTCAGATCAGGTAAAAACTATATAAATACTGTTCGTTTTCACACACAAACCGCTCGTTTCGTGTTTTAGGCCATCAATGTGTACTTAACATATACGAGTCATTAAATCAGGTTTAATTTGGACTTCTCTGTGCATGCTCTTTGAGGTGGACCCCATAGACCTCCATTATATGACTGATAGACACGAACGGTTTGACCTAAAAAAAACATCAAAATTGAAAATACTGTGGAAACAAAGACACCTACATCTTGGATGCACTTGAGGTAAGCTAAAACATATCAAAAATTAATTTCAAAGTATACTATCCCTTTAAACACACCTCACATAATCTGTAGAACCATCATGATGATCAGTGGTGGAATGTAACGAAGTATAAATACTTCGTTACTTTACTTAAGTACATTTTTCACGTATCTTTACTTTACTTAAGTACAATAAATAGTGCATACTTTTTACTTTTACTTCGTTACATTTTGCAGCAATTATTCTACTTTCTACTCCACTACATTTCTACAACTTCTGTTACATTTTCGTTACATTTTCTGATCAGTTTTTCCCCTGACAAAACGTAATCTGACCGTCCGTTCGTTGCACGTTTGTCTCACCAGTGACGTTTGGTTGCCATAGATACATCAACTAAATGCGTCTCACACGCAGTGTGTTTATCATGCAACTCATACGCGAAAATTTGTTTTTACGTGCATAGGAAACACACCCTGTGTAATATACGTTTGGTTAGGATTATGGCAAGCCAAGAGGTTCAGAATTACACCATAAATGAATCGCGTCTACTGCCAAACATAGTTATTAACATATAGTAAGGATAAGCATGATATTGCCTAATTGCAAGCTTGTTTCAGAAATGGTGACTTTTTTTCCATCATTATTGAACATCATTATAGGAGTAGGCTAATCATTAGAAAATAGACATTAAGATAATAAATTGTAATGCAAGTACTTTTACTTTTAATACTTAAAGTACATTTAAAATAAAGTACTTTTTACTTTTTACTTAAGTATGGTTGTCATTGTGTTACTTCTACTTTTACTAAAGTAAATATTTACCTGGGTATTTGTACTTTTACTTAAGTACTGAGTTTCAGTACTTCCTCCACCACTGATGATGATCATAGGGACTTGGATTGACAGAAGGGGATAAATCAGTCCAAAATTGCCTTGAATATCTTGTAATGTGTGCCCAGCTTTAGTTATATTACTCTTGACAGACGCGCAGAGATAGCAATGAGGCTATTTGATTAGAGATAATGCTGTGCTCATTTCATTCGTGTATCATATAGTAGAAGTTTTGAATAATTTAAACAGACATGTCACATATCAAATAGTAGAAAATGTGTATGATGTATTTAGTTGATATTACTCTTGTCAAGCTCTGGTTTCTGAGAGATGCACAGAGACGGCAACGCAGCTCTTTTCATTTGTAGATTTTATACTCATTCACTTCACACACTCATTGTGTAGTGATTTATGCATAATAAATGAGTTTTATGGATAATATCAAGCAAACAGTGTCAGGCGAATGTTTTTTTCTATTATTCAGTAGAATTAGATGTTAATTTTGAAGCCATTATCCATGCCTTTATAAATAAGGTATTCGGATTCTGGCACATCCCTAGTTGGAAGCACAGCATTGTCCAAAATGTATTGGTATATGTGGAAACATTAAAAATTCCCTTCACTGGAATTATGGGGTCTGTGTGTTTTTTTAACCTGTAAAAAACAGCCCCATACCATTATCCCGCCTCCACCAGTCCAAACGTTACAGTTGGCCCAAAATAATTAAGGCCGGTAATGGTCTCCTGGCATCTGCCAAACCAAACCAACCAACCCATTCCATGAAGCTCTCGGTGCAGTTTTTGTGCCGACAACAATGCCAATGAAAGTTTGGAACTCTTCTGCTATGGAATCAGCAGAGCATGGCGACTTTTAACTTTAACTTTGTCTTCTGTTTCATGGCTGAGTTTCTGTTGTTCCTATACTTCCACATTCAAATACAAGCACTTACAGTTGGCTGTGGCATATCTTGCAGGGATGGAATTTGTGAATTTCACCTATGACTCAATTTCATTTTAAGCTGACTTACTGCAAAGGTGGCATCCTATTACAGTAGCATGCTTGAATTCACTTAGCTCTTCAGAACAACCTTTTTTTTTCCTCCCAGAATCCACAAAAATATGTGTAAATTGCAGACTGCATGGCTAGGTGTTTGACTGTATACACTTGTGACAATGGGTCTAATTGAAACGCCTCACTTCAATTCGAACAATACCAACTCAACACTTGGGTTGGTATTATGTTGATGCAGTAATATCCAGACATTTTTATGCATGACTTTGATATAATTTTAGGGATGCTGTGAATAGGTTGCATTGCATGCTGAGAGTTGTATATACAAATATGTGTGCACTTAATGCTAACCGACTAACTAACTACTTCCAAAAAAGAAATAAAACCATCATAAACACAATCAAACCATACAGATGGGACAGTGACGTGTGTGTGTGTAAAGTCATAAACAGATAAAACTAATCCAGAGGTCAGTAAACCTTGAATGACGCGGTTTCTGTTTCCAAGAAAGATTAAGTTAAAGGGATAGTTCACTTTAAAATGAAAATTCTGTCATCATTTACTCACCCTCAAGTTGTTTCAAACCTGTATGCATTTCTTTCTTCTGCTGAACACATTGACTTCCATGGAAGTCAAATTTCAAGCCCAGAAATACTTAAAGGGATAGTTCCCTTTAAAAGACATCATGGAAGTCAATGGCTCCAGTTAACTGTTTGGTTATCAACATTCTTCAAAATATCTTCCTTTGTGTTCAGCAGAAGAAAGAAATGCATTTAGGTTTGAAACAACTTGAGGGTGAGTAAATGAAGGCAGAATTTTCATTTTAAAGTGAACTATCCCTTTAAGTATTTCTGGGCTTGAAATTTTACAACCTAATACAATAATAAATCATAACCATCTACTTGCACTATCCATGCCAAAGAGTCCTGTGACCAAGTCTCTAGATATGACTCGGATCCCGTTTTATCAACTAGCAGGTGAAAATTGTGCATATGGTCACTAGAAAGCAAATGCTACAAAACAACGCACACACTGAACTTTAATACATATTGTTATTGATCTAATTCACTAACTCAAGGGATATAAAAATAAAGACCGTTGACTTGAACACCATCAAGAACAAGAGAGTGGGAGTGTTAAATATAGAGAATAAAAACAAAGCACAACAGCAGGACAAGACAAAAGGAAGGAGAGTCTCAGAGATGAGATAGAGCGAAAAAAAGAAGAATCGATGGGCATTAGGAGGAGAGTTTTCGATCTAATTAGGAATGTCGGAGGCGTTTGAGCTATTGGTGAGAGGAGAGGAAGAGGTCGGAGAGGTCAAGGCCTTGTGTTTCACTTCCAGCTTTTCCAATTAGTGATTGTTTGGGTGTGAAACCGATGTTATCTCCCCACAGCCAAGTGTGTGTGTGTGTCTGTCTGATGTGGTATCCTATAGGTAAATCTCACAATACCCGACATGAACATGCCTGTGTAATATTTCACTCTAAAATCATAAAAAAAAAAAATTAACATTTTCTTCAAGAAAAAAAAACAACTAATTGAGGAAATTGCATATTTTACAAGTCCATCCAAAAGTTTGAGATTGGTAAAATTTTTGAAAGAAATTTCTTTCAAAAATCTTACCAACCTTAAACTTTTGGATGGACTTGTAAAATATGCAATTTCCTCAATAAGCTTTTTTTCTTTTTTTCTTAAAGCCTTATAGCATAATATGCTATAAGGCTTAGTTTACTTGATCAAAAAACAGTAATATTGAAAAATATTGTTAACAATTTTTAACAGTTTTCTATATGAATACATTTTAAAAACACAAGCTTTGTTTGTCACCGAAATGTCTTTACCGTCACTTTTGAACAGTAGTGTACATTGTGACATTATTTTCATGGCAATTAAACAAAATAAATTCTCATTAATATCAGTGTAAAGCAAGGATATTTCACAATTTAAGCAATAAGCAATTTTTTTTAAAATACAATTATTAGAAATAGGTATGCATTACAGAATAATGAATTTAGGGGGAATTAATGCAATTATATTTAGGGTTTATTTTCTCTTATACCATGGTCTGGGTGAATACTCGATTCTGATTGGCTGCAGGGTGTCCGTTAAAAAGTGATAGAGGACACCTAGTAAAGTAGTTCTGGTGAAACTGCCTGTTTACCATTCGAAATGAATAAATAAATGCGCTGCCCACAACAGCTGTGAGTAACCATAGCAGCAGGCAGTCAAAGTATCCGTTAACCATTTGCTCTATCAAAACAAACATCTAACGTTAGTTAGATATTACATAGCCTAAGCCTACTAATACAACAATAAGCGACTTCGTTATTTCTTTTAACATTTATGAAGAATATGACAACTTTGACGACTGGGATGCTGCTGAAGAAAGAAAAAATGTAAATAAAACGGAGAAACGTCGCAAAGAAAATTACACCGCTGCTGTTATGAATGAGACCCTGCGGGAGTTTTACGCAGCAGTCCAGACAACCGGCAGGAGGAGAGTACAGCGTTTCAAGCCTAAGAAGCCTGTTTGATTAATTGTTTTATGTGTAATAAAAAAATAAATAATAACTATGCCTACCTTTGTGTTTCATGAAAAAAAACAGGCGAGTTATTATTTGTAAAAACTTGATTTAGCCTAATTAAAATATAAACTAGCAGCTAATGTTTTAAAAATGTTTTATTTTGGCAAGTGACCATGGTACAAGCGGGTTAATGCCCTTCGAGGTGTCCATTGTCAGGTTTTAATGGACTTCGGCGGGGGCAACCGTCCTCCGCTCCGCGTCGGCCGGTTCACGCCTCGCCGTCGTCCATTAAAACCTGACAATGGACACCTCGTCGGGCATTAACCCTTACCTGTAAAACTTTATCCATTCATTTTATGGTGAAATGTGACGTATTCATGATATTCTGGAGCGTGTGTAAAGCGTTCTACTTTGAACCATTTGGCTTGCTTGCTCTCTTTAAAAATTCATAAACGTGCCCGGTTGAATTTGCTTATGACGCGAATTGAATTCAATGCTTATGTGCGTTTGGGTGGGAGAACATGACTGTTAAAGTGAGCATGAGAGAATGTGAACTCCAGTGGGACGCTGCTGGAGTCGAGCATTACAGGTCTCCTCCTCCTTCCTTTATGAGCACCTCCTGCTCTCACATGCCTCCTCAAATTCCTTCATCCGCTTCAGAAAAACACTCATCATGCTCTAGAACATCACAAACTGGCTCACTTTTTCTTTAAATCGAATACGTTTACGTGTCTCATGTTTTCTAATGCCTGCATCCTCAAAGCACGGCCTGAAATCTCCAGGAATTTGTGTCCTTTTTCTTCCCAGATCACAGTCATCTGCTTTTTTTCACTAAACAAACACACACACACCATCTCTAGGATAGAAGGCATGTCTGGGCCCCTCTCGCTCCTTTTGTTATACTGCTATAAAAGACATAATACAGATTCATGGTGTGCTTGCAAAATCACTATTACTACTTCTCATAAATGTTTAAGGAATTGATTGAAGCATTGATTGAACCCTCATAATACCTAAATAAACATCATGAAACCAGCCTAAAAGTAATATAAAAATATCTTCTAATAGCTTTGTTTTTTTGAGGAACATTTTCCTGTGGTTAAAAAAATGATATTGTGAAATTTTATTACAATTTAATAGAACCATTTTCTATTTTAATATATTTTAAAATAATATATTCCTGTGATGCAAAGCTCAATTGTCAGCATCATTACTCCAGGCTTTAGTGTCACATGATCCTTGCGAAATCATTCAAATATGCTGATTTGCTGCTCAAGAAACATTTCTAATTATTCAGAGCAGCGCCATGACAGGTATGAAAGTGGGGCTGTGAGGAATAGACTTGCCGTGTTTCCAATGGCATCCACTGTAAAAAGCTCGGGAGTTATCGGGAGTTTGTCAACTGAACATGCCTCATTGACTTTCATTATAAGGACAGAAAAACACTGAAACATTCTTTAAAATATCTTCTTTTGTGTAACACAGAGGAGAGTCAGAGCTACAGGTTTGGATAACAAAGGCGAGAGTAAATGACAGAATTTTCTAAAACCATCACTGTAATCTCATGCCTATCTATATCAACTTGAAACATATTAAATGGGTCATGTAATGCCATTTTATACAAGTTAATATGATTCTTTAGGGTCTAAATGAAAACTTTGTAATATAATTTAATTAAAAATTCTCATTAGTATTGTAAGAAAACACTAATTTTACCTGGTCAAAAGCTGTTTGGTTTTCAGCAAAAAAACACCACAATCGCTTAGATGCCATTCTGCTCCAGCATACCAACAATGGCGGACTATGATGATGACAGCTCGTTCAGGGCGGGTCTGTGTTGAAACGCTGCTGTAAATCAACAATCGTGGGAGGGGCGTCCGACCCTGTGACGTCACACGGCTCGATTTGATACGGGGAAAACATACGGAGATTTAAAAAAACAAAAAACAAAAACAATGGATGGACTTTTATCATTATATGATGGTTGTACAGGCACTGCCAACACACATTACAATACAATCAACTTGTAAAAGTGCATGTACCATTATATGACCCCTTTAATACTACAATACACCACATATTTATGGTCCACATGTGAACGAAGCTTGAGCTGGTCTGAAATCAGTGAGCAGATGTGTTTTGGTGTTTGAGAAAAGGCTTTCTTGAAATATCTCTCTGATCAAATTAGTCTTGAGATTCACGAGGCAGGGAGACACAATTTCATTAAGGCCTTTGAGAGTTGAACAGCTTGAGTGTCACTGTTTGTGTGTGTGTCGATGTTTGTGAAAAAAAAAGCTCATTCATTAAAGAATGTACATTTGGACAATAGTGTTAATGCTCAGGTCAGATCTTCTATAGAGAAAACACACTGGATGACTCATCGCAACTCCCAACACGGGGAAAGCATCAGTCCACAATAACCAAAATCTAATTTGACATCACTTTATATTATGCCATAATGTAGCTATTTTTGCTGGAAATTCAATGCAAAAATGGTGTGTATTTTAATTAATTTAATAATGTTGACTGTAAGATAAAACTTTAAAGGGATAGTCCACCCAATCATTTACTCACCCTCACGTCTCAAGACTTTTGTTCATCTTTGAAACACAAATGAAGATATTTTTAATCAAATCTGAGATTTATGTCCCTCCATAGACAGCTATGCAACTACCACTTTTTCTGAAAAAAAAAAATGATTCAATAATTAAGTTAAATTCAATCTGTTCATCATATAAAGTGATCGGCTTAGTCCAAATTTTCTGAAGAAACACGCTCAATTGACATGGATTTAGTTTTACGATCTCTTTATTAACTTTTTGAAGTGACAAAGTGGTAGTTGCATGGACTGTCAATAGAGAGACAAATCTGAGATTTCATTTAAAAGATCTTCATGTGTGTTTCAAAGATGAACAAATGGGTTTGGATTTGGAATGACAATTTTATTCATTTTGGTGCGAACTAACCCTTTAATTCACACCAATATCATTTGTTTATCTTCTTTGCATTCCAAACTTGATGGTCACAAACCAAAAGATCATTCTGTCAACAATACAACATGACATTCACATTAGTAAAATTATACATTTTAGATATTAAATACAAGGACTACATATAATCGCAGCCACCGCACCAGTCATTATTTGTAATCGAAGGAGAAGTAGGCTTGTTCTTCAAGCATTTATGGCAAGGAAAGCCTCTTATACTTGGGAGCTTGGGAGTGTTTCTCCCTCCTATCATGATGTCTTGATAAATTGTGGCATTTGTTTGTTGTTTAGAATACAGTATTTTAAAAGAATACGTAATTCTTTTGTCTTTTCGTTCAATAAAGAACTCTGTGTCGTCAACTTCCAAAAATCACACCTTCTTTAAAGAATGATCGACTTTTACATACGCCAGGTGACCTATAAATGCGAAAAAAATGTTCAGAATTGCCTAAAAAAACCCTCATTAGAGCATAAAAACTTTATTGTAATATATGGGAGTTTTGGAAATTGAAGTGTTTCCATTGGGCGTATATTCAATTTGCACAATTTGAAGGGTAACCATGTAATTTTTTTTTTTTCAGATCCAGCCAGAAGTCTTGATGGAACTCATCATGTGTCGAGTACACAAACGTCACAAAGCGGCTTCCTCGAAGCAACTATTTCTCCCTCGTCTGCTTTGCTTTTTCATCAGCTTCATCCGTCAGTTACTGAAACAACAACTGCCTTTCAACTCTTTAATATCACACAGGATTGCTCAACCATTTCCCACAATCTCTCGTGCATAACTCCCTCCCATGTCTTCCTGAGTATCAGGGCATCTCTGATATAGATATGGTCCATCAATTGCTGCCCTGTGCAAAGATATCATCCAACACCATTTGTATTTTGTACTACAGATATGAATGATTCCTCAATCATGTGGCCACGAGTAAGTTTAAAAAAACCCCAGAAAACATGATAGGGCTTAGCACGGTTATTAGATTGCAAAGGCTTGCGATTTCATTTAATACATAAGGCCAACTGTATGCGCGCATGAGCAGCTGTTAGATAATAAAAAAAATATACAAATTAAAAATTATTACAAAAATAAAATTGTGAAATATTGCAGTAGTAATATTTCTTATTTTGTTTTATTTTAGAATAATAAATTTGTATGATTTATGTTATGTAATTATTATACCCATAATTGATCACACATGTACAATTTTAGTTCATCAATTATTATTACGCAGAGTTTAAATGAATAAATATATGAAGGTAATTTAAAAACGCTTTTAAATCAATAGATGAAGCAATAAAATGACTACATGTGAGCTTAAATGTTCAATTCTCTCTTTACCTTATCAACTGTATAAACTAACTTCACAGCTTTTACTAGCCCTAATATACAGTACCAATACTTTTTATTGTAGTTGTCCTCTTTCATAGCCAGCTATTTTCCTCTTAGATATTTTCCTCCTTTTAATACTTTTATTTAATAAGTGAATTGCGCCGATTCTCTTGCGAGTTTTGAATGAGTTTCACTCTCTCAACATGTGATTGGCTGTTCGCTACTGATGTCACACCTCACAAGATCAAACCCTAAGTTGACAGAAAGTTGGTGATCAGCATCATGGTACCAACAAAGCCTTGTTGGATTGGTTTTGTCAACTCGAAACTAATCCTGCAAACCTGAGTTTATACAACTACCTTCAAGGTTCAGGCACCTGGTGCTTTGTTTTGAATCGTAAACCACAATTCTTAGAAGAAAATTTAAATAAATTGCAAAAGATTTTTCCTTAAATCATGCATCTCTAATTCTATTACTTTTCGAAGCATTCGGATTAGTGCTGTCAACGATTAAAATATTTAATCGCATTAAAGATGAACTGAACTGAAAAAATTCGACGTTGAAAACGTGTTGTTTATGACAATTAAAAGTAAATTCCACTAAACATTTTTTTTAAATATATATTAATATAGCTTTTTTAAGCAACGCAAAATTGCGCTTGTTTGCGCTGGCAGTTCCGATGACGTCACTGGCATGGTAGGACCCGCGGAGCGCCATAGACAACAGCTGTAGGTCCTGTATACACAGACGAAAATGAGCACTTTTAACGGCATGGATTACGCATTTGAGCCCGTGAGGGACAGGCCGGTAGTGTCTGACTACCACCACATGGAGGACGATCAGTTTCAGGCTTCACTTGCAGTACAGGATCGTTTGGGGGAAAGTGACTGTGGGCGCGAGCGCTGTGGAGCATAGACACTGCACGGAGACGATCTGTTGCAGAGAGGTCAACATGGACATTTATTGATCGGCGAAAAATGCATCACCATGCACCGTTCATTTCGGATGCTGTTCGGTGAGAGAAACGTGTTGAAGGAGGCTATGCTGTCTCTAATGGATGTCCGAGCTGAGACGCGAGCGCCCCATAAGTAACAGGGTATTTTACGAATAGGTGACGGCTGGGCTAACTTGTTACACTTTTCTCAGATTGTTTAGATTAACAGCGTACTGGCAGTTCACTCTATGGGCGAGGGTGCATTTAGGAAGGAGAAAATCCCATCCTTTACAGTAAACTATACATCAGGGATCTTTTCCCCCTCACCCGAATATCAAGGATTCGAGTAACGTTAAAGATGAACTGAACTGAAATTTGAGAAAAGGTGATATAACAGATGTATTTTATTTATTCTCATTGGTACAATTTTTAAAATGGCAGAATTTGTTAAAAGGGATAAAATAGTACATTGAAAGTGTTGTTTTTGTTACACGGGCGCCGCCATGTTGGATTTCAACGTTCGACTACGTCACTGGCATGGTAAGCCACTCCGTTGCCTACCCGCACCAGCAGAACAGCCGTAGCTTGTAAACAGTCTGAGGCTAGCTGACATGGCTGAGGAAACAGATTTTTTAGCGACACACTATTTAGAGATGTGTACTTTCGTCAATGAGTACATGAAACGTCTGACAATGCACGAAATGTTTTATTTACACAAGTTACAAGTTCAACACATCACGTTAACGTTACTCGAATCCTTGATATTCGGGTGAGGGGGAAAAGATCCCTGACGTATAGTTCACTGTAAAGGATGGGATTTTCTCCTTCCTAAATGCACCCTCGCCCATAGAGTGAACTGCCAGTACGCTGTTAATCTAAACAATCTGAGAAAAGTGTAACAAGTTAGCCCAGCCGTCACCTATTCGTAAAATACCCTGCTACTTATGGGGCGGTCCAGCGTCTCAGCTCGGACATCCATTAGAGTCAGCATAGCCTCCTTCAACACGTTTCTCTCACCGAACAGCATCCGAAATGAACGGTGCATGGTGATGCATTTTTCGCCGATCAATAAATGTCCATGTTGACCTCTCTGCAACCGATCGTCTCCGTGCAGTGTCTATGCTGCACAGCGCTCGCGCCCACAGTCACTTTCCCCCAAACGATCCTGTACTGCAAGTGAAGCCTGAAACTGATCGTCCTCCATGTGGTGGTAGTTAGACACTACCGGCCTGTCCCTCACGGGCTCAAATGCGTAATCCATGCCGTTAAAAGCGCTCATTTTCGTCCGTGTATACAGGACCTACAGCTGTTGTCTATGGCGTTCCGCGGGTCCTACCATGCCAGTGACGTCATCGGAACTGCCAGCGCTAACAAGCGCAATTTTGCGTTGCTTAAAAAAGCTATATTAATATATATTTTTAAAAAATGTTTAGTGTAATTTACTTTTAATTGTCATAAACAACACGTTTTCAACGTCGATATTTTTCAGTTCAGTTCATCTTTAACGTGATGCATTGAACTTAACTTGTGTAAATAAAACATTTCATGCATTGTCAGACGTTTCATGTACTCATTGACGAAAGTACACATCTCTAAATAGTGTGTCGCTAAAAAATCTGTTTCCTCAGCCATGTCAGCTAGCCTCAGACTGTTTACAAGCTACGGCTGTTCTGCTGGTGCGGGTAGGCAACGGAGTGGCTTACCATGCCAGTGACGTAGTCGAACGTTGAAATCCAACATGGCGGCGCCCGTGTAACAAAAACAACACTTTTAATGTACCATTTTATCCCTTTTAACAAATTTTGCCATTTAAAAAATTGTACCAATGAGAATAAATAAAATACATCTGTTACATCACCTTTTCTCAAATTTCAGTTCATCTTTAATGTCATAGTTAACTCTCGATTAATCGCAATTAATCGCACATTTTTATCTATTCTAAATGTCTCTTGATTTCTTTTTGTCCCATTATTTGTTCTCATTTTAATGCTCTTATCAACATGGAAAAGTGGATCAGCTTGCTTTGAGCAAATGTTTTTTATTGACAACAACATTGGCATATACTGTGTTCAAATTCACACCAAAATTCTCACTTGGAGCAAATAATCTCTCACACAATGTAACACTATCCATCAATAAAAGGGTGAAAGAAATACTGACGAGGTCCTTATATTGACGAGGGGGCAGAGAATTCGCATCAGCTGTGTGTGAGTGTGTTTTTGGCCATCATCAAGTGGTATTTCAGACAGGACGTGCTGCGAGTTCACAATGACAAAACACACAGATCACTTTGGTCTTGTCAATGGAACCATTTGGCAACTTTTTCACAGTAAATTTTCCATTCAGAATCTTATTGGCATCCATTTCGGAGACTCGCGCTCATCATCCACTCAAAACGTAACGTTAACCAACTATTTGGCCGGCTCGGAAGCCCAAACGAGTGTGTGCGGCATGCCTGTATTTTTGTTTACGGTCTAGCTAGATTCGCTTGGCTTTGATCTATGAAGCAACAAAACGTCCTCACGCGGAACAAGCCATTGAAATGATTGGGTTTCATAGCGGAGCACACTCATGCCGCGTCCTGTTGCAAAAGCATGTGAAAAAACTACAAAGTTTGCTAGGCCAAAAAGACTGTTAATCATGCAATAAAAAATTGACGCCATTAAAATGGGTTTGTGTTTACGCCGTTAATAACGCATTTAACTGACAGCCCTAATTCAGATATATGATTTCTGCTAGCAAACAAAGTTGGTAAAATCAAAAAAGTTCTTCAAAAAACCTTCAAGATATTCAAATCACTAGATACGACTCATGTCCCTCACCTGAGCCATATCTAGTAAGCAGAATAGCTTTTTTTGACTTTACCAATAGGTAATTGGACTTTATAAAAGCAACCACCTATCATCAACTCAAAACCATTCCTGATGGCAGAAATGAACAGGAAATTCCCTCAACATAAGTAAACGGATGCAAGTATGTTCAATTGGCCAAGTGCTCAGATCAACGCATGCACATTTGCAAACGGGTAAGCAACAGGAGAAATAAAAACACAGACTACAGCAGAGTCCTTCATGTTTGAAGTTACTACAGACACCAGCGTTCCAGTCTGTGAGAGTCAGCAGTACTTCCCAAAATACACTATGAACTCACCCTTAAATATATCTGAGACAGTGTGAGCATGACTGTACTGTAGTTCTATAATATATCTCTTCACACGACCGTCCCACGTCGTGTCTGAGTCATTATGGTCAGAGCATTAGTGGGCCAGTAGGTAAACAGGAAGATCAAACTCAGAAGCTCAATTAATGGGGCTCTTTGACTCCTCGCCGAGACATTGATTTATCCCACTAGAACACCCTGAGAATGTTTGTGTATGTGTTTGTGAGCAAGAGTCAGACAGAGCAACAAAGAGCAGAGGAGAAAGTCCAAATCCATGAATGTCTTTTGACACATAGAATGGAGAAGATCATAAAGTCAACTTTAAATCCATGGAAATGTAATGTAATTAATGTAGCAATGAGCTTAGCAACTGTTATAATCTTCTCATGCTAGGCTAGCCAACCTTATACGACACACAAACAGCACAAACTAAAAGAAATCAATTGCACATCCCCAGTCCCTTTCTTGGTTAAAGGGATACTCCACTTTTTTTGGAAATAGGCTCATTTTACAACTCACCCAGAGTTAAACAATTGGGTTTTACCATTTTTGAATCCATTCAGCTGATTTTCTGATATTTAGAAGAGTATCAGTAACCAGACAGTTTCTGGTCTCATCGACTTCCATAGTAGGAAAAAATATATACTATGGAAGTCAATGAGACCAGAAACTGTCTAGTTACTGATATTCTTTAATATCAAAAAAAATCAGCTGAATAGATTCGAAAATGGTAAAACCCAACTGTTTAACTCTGGGGGAGTGGTAAAATGAGCCTATTTCCAAAAAAAGTGGAGTATCCCTTTAAGGTTCAGTAACATTAGATAAATTTCAGCAAAATCTGGCAGGCAAAAAAATCCATTATCAATAGTGTAGTGATGCTTATAAAACGGTTAGTTCCAATCCTTGATTCTGATTGGTCAATAGCTGTGCTTTATTCATGTTAAAACACGGCTATGACCGATTCACCCAACGGTTCTATTTATCACTGCAACGCTGCAGTTCCTATGTTGTTTTTATTTGAGCTTTCATGCATATTACACATTGGAACGTTGTTCTTATTCATGGTCAGGGACTATTTTTTTAGTGATTTTACTTCATGAAAGTTGCACTAATACATTTTTTTTTTTTACTTTAATATTTCTATTGTGTGGTATCCGTTTTATAAAAGCAATAAGGTACTTGAGGGAAGTGCTGTATTGTGAATAAGTCACTCCACTTCACGTCGTGCCTAACAACGCCCTTCAGCCGTTACTTCTGCAACCCCTTCAGCCGTTAAGTCAAACCAAGCAGAATTTTTTTTGTTCAGACAGGCAAATTCGCATTAACCAACTTGAACCCAATCCAAAACCTGTGTGAGGAAATCCCTCTGCCGAAAACACACAGATTCCTATTGAACTGACTCAATTTCGACCATGAAAAATCACTGAACAACAGAAACTGTGACCATAGCTTTAGTCTGATTTGGCTAAATATGTTTTGTGGGCTTTAGTCTCAAAAGGCTTCATGTGAAAGTGCAGTCCACTCTGCATTGATCAAAAAGTCAACAATGAACTGATATCTTTCTATTAATTTTTAAGGGAACAAAAATCTACAGTAAGTTAGACATAATCTTGGACATTATTAAATCCTCAACAGACCATTTTTCCATCTCTCATAGTCTATGGTGCCATATCAAATTCATGGTAAATTGTGTAGTTTTCGTGCAAGTAGTGACAATATTGCAAAATGTAAGAGTTAAGAGTTTCCAAACAGATTTTCAACCTTCACTTTCATTATGACAGACCTCAAACAAACAGATCAATATTTCAATAGGCAGTTGTTCCTGACAAGCGTCATCTTTAAATGTGGCATCCTCGCTAGCAAAAGCTAA